>NC_133331.1:130476729-130776729 GCF_042186555.1 Aquarana catesbeiana | reverse complement strand
CGCAAGGTTTTGAGGGCGACTGTCTGAGGTTGCGGCTCCTCTGTTAAGGAGTTTTTTGTTGTGGGTGGAGTTTATTTTCTGTGTTCCCACCCCTTGTTTTTGGCACTGCTTAGGGGCGTCCCTAAGGTCAAAATTAGAGTGCTGTGTCTGTCAATGAATGAAAGAGAAAATGGGATTTTTTTTTTTTTTTTTTATACTTGCCGTAAAATCCCTTCCTCTAAAGTTAATTGACGGACACAGCACCCACCCCTCCTATTTATGTTTGTACTGCTTTTTGACGAACTGAGCTGCTGGGAGCAGAGTGAGGGGTTATAGCCAGTAGGACCGCCCTCTGGGCGGTGCTGTGTTTTTGCTTTTTTTGCTATGTTCTGCCTAATCCTCTCCTAAAGGTGGCAATATAACCCTAAAGTCAAGATTAGAGTGCTGTGTCCGTCAATGAACTTCAGAAAAAGGGATTTTATGGTAAGTATAAAAAAATCCCATTATTTCTCCAATCGCCTTTCAGGACAACCTTGGAGAGAGCTCACCTCCGCTCATTTTCCAGGAAACACGTGCAGCTTTTAAATCCCTCCTCTTCCACCATGGCCTCAGTTATTGTGTTTCCTCCGCTAATGGTGGAAGTGCATGCTGGAACCAGGGGGGCTGCACTCCCTCCAGGCTGGAGGGGAAAGGCCTTACCTCTGGTGTTTTTCTGCCTGGAGTGCAGTGACCATCCCAGCACCCTCCCGGTACCAGCAGGGGGTGTTCTGAGTACCCAGTCTCTCCCAGCTCAGTGGAGCAAATGGCCAGCAGGAGGTTGAGGCGTCGGTGTGCCTGGAACCGAGGATGGCTCAGGTAGCCAGGTGGCTCGCCGCTGTTCGGCGGTATATTCCGCATTGTGTGGTTTCAGGTCCTGGCGGGCGGCTGACGTCACGTCCAGTGACACGGCTTCCTGTGTGGGTGACAAGTGGTTCCAGTCGCCTGGAACGCAGAGGCCAAGGGGGCAGGTCTATCGACTGGTGCTTCCACTCCCGGCCATCCCTGATGACGCTGACGCCGGGAAGATTTAAAAACGGAGAAAATTTTCTCATCCCCGCTGTCCTCTCTGCTAAAATAGATGAGACCGTCAGCAAGAGTGGAAACAGGCACTCCAGGTAAGAGGGGCACAGTGGTGCTTTTGTTCTTCTTATGGGCTTATGCTGTGACTATTATATTATGTCCCTCCCTGCGGGAGCCTGTTACTACAGGGTCAGAGGTGACTTTTCTTACTTTTCTTGTACCCTGCAGTTTGATGGAGGAGGTTTGCTATATTTGTTTCAACACCAAGGGGCATCTCACTTTTTTTATTACTGGTGGTGGTCTGTGTTTTCTTAAAGCCCTAAAGGGCAGGAAAGTTTTAGCATTTTTAGTGAAACGCCATTAATCTCTTTTCAGGAAAAAGTAGTAGGGAAAACAAAACATCTGAACCCACCAAGCCAGCGGAAATGCCCTTCATGCAAGAATCCTCTCAGGCTCTTGGCAAAAGGCTATGTGCAGATCCTGCATTAAGGATCTTATCAAAGAGGAAACATCCCAGCAATATAAAGACTTGTTTTCCTCAGTACGTGAGCTCACAAACTCTGAGTTCAGTCAAATCATTGCTGGTCCAGAGTCCAGCAGGCCAAGTTGAAACTCAGCAACCACCATCTAGTCCCAGGGCTTCTACCTCCTAGGCCCGTAGAGGTTGTAGACTCCGAGGACGAGGGTGCAAGTACTCTTCCCTCCCTCAGATTCAGACGATGAAGAGGAAGATGATAGCCGAGGCTCTAGGTACAAACTGTCTTTAGAGGAAGTGGACGACCTTTTGAAAGCAATTTACACGACCCTCGACATCCAGGAGAAGGTACAGCTGTCGGTCCACAATAAGATGTACAAAGGTCTGGATGACACCAAACAGTGTTCCCAGTCCATAGAGTTCTTAGGGATACGGTCAAGAAAGAATTGAAGGACCCTGAAAGAGGCCCTTTCCTTTCCAAAACCCTTAAGAGACAGTTCCCCTTTGAAGACAAAGAGTCTCTGAAGTATGTTATAAAAAAAACGCGGGTGGAAGCCCGTGTTTTGGACACAATCCATTCAATAACAAAACTGTTGACTCCAGACTGCTTCATGTCATCCCTAGATTTGAGGGATGCTTACCTACATGTCCCGATTGCTCAGGCTTCCCAACGTTTCCTCTGACTGGCCATTAACCTGGGGTCATCGGTTTGGCATCTTCAGTTCAAAGCTCTGCCTTTCGGACTCATCTTCCCCCAGGATTTTCACAAATATAATGGTGGAAGCCCTGGAGCCTCTGAAGTTAAGAGTTTCCGTCATTCCATATCTGGACGACCTGTTCTTTGCGGACTCCAGGGAGCAAGTGGTGGCGAATCTTCAGATATCACAGATACACCTCAGGGACCTAGGGTGGCTCCTCAACCTGGAGAAATCAAATCTAGAACCAAGTCAAGAAATTATGTTTCTGGGTTATACAATAAATTTGGTGCTCCAGAAAGTTTTCTTACCACAGGCGAAGTTGGAGAATTTTTTTTTCTGCAGTAAAACCAATTCAAACGAATATCTCAATCTCAGTCCGATCGGCCGTGGCAGTATTAGGACTTCTCATGGCTTCGATCCCAGCCGTACAGTGGGCCAGATTTCATTCCAGACCACTCCAGTTGAACATCTTAGACATGGTCGCATCAGGTTTAACTGGAAGAGCAGATCAGACTTGCCTCAAAGGTAAAACGAGCACTCTGGTGGTGGAGGGACTCAGCCAACCTGACGAAAGGTCTTTTCTGGGTCTTTCCACTAGACAAGCGTTTAACAGACACAAGTTCCTGGGGTTGGGGAGCCCACCTGGAGGGTCTAACGTCTCAGGGGACTTGGTCCAAGACAGAAGCCCAAAGATCATCAAACTGGCGGGAACTAAAAGCCATCTCGGTCTTCTAGCTTTTCAACAAGCAGTGAAGGGACATCACGTTCAGGTCCTTTCGGACCATATGACCACTGTAGCATACGTGCTCAAGCAGGGAGGAACCAGGAGCAGAGGACTTATGGAACTAGTGAGTCAACTACTTTCCTGGGCAGAACAGAATGTGGCCTCTGTCGGCAATTCACTTAAACGGTTCTCAGAATCTGCTAGCAGACCTACTCAGCAGGAGGAGGGTGGTGGAAGCAGAGTGGAGTCTGAATCAAGTCTTCTTAATCTCTAGAACAAGGGGGCAACCCCAAGTAGACCTGTTCGCCAGCCAACAGAACTCAAAGTTCAGAACTTCTTTTCTCTTCACTGAGAAGACCAAGCCATAGGCATAGATGCTCACACATCCATGGCATTACCAACTGTGCTATGCCTTTCCCCCCTTCCCTCTGATTCCGATGGTCTTAAGGAAATTCAGAGAAGAGCGAACCAACATGATCCTGGTCACTCCCTTTTGGCCAAAAAAAACCTTGGTTCGCCACGCTACTAAATTTGGCCACAGAGCCTCCATGGAGGCTGCCGCTCAGGAAGGACCTTCTAACACAGGGCTCTGATTCATCCGGAAGCAAACCGGTTACATCTAACTGCTTGGCTTCTGAGGAAGATCTCCTAAAATCCAAGGGTTTATCCGATAAACTAGTAAAGACCCTACTTTCCAGCACAAAGGAGGTAACTTGGGCCATATACCTGAAGGTCTGGAAGAAGTTTAATTCCTATTGCACCTTTAAAAGCTTTCAGGTAAAAGGTTGTATCAGTCTTTGAATTTCTTAATGATGGAATGGAAAAGAGACTGGCAGCCAGCACCCTAAAAACACAGGTGGTGGCTCTTTCAGTTTATTTTGAAAAGACTCTATCCAGAGAAGTTTTAATTTCAAGATTCTTCAGGGCACTAGCACGAAATAGGCCGGTGGCCCCCAAAAATGTTCCCAGTTGGGACTTATTTATTTTACAGGGTCTCACAGGGGCTCCGTTTGAACCCTTACAGGAAGCATCCTTAAATTTAGTTTTGTAAGCTATCTTCTTAGTGGCCATTACCTCAGCAAGAAGAGTTGGTGAGCTCCAGGCCCTGGCAGTCATGGAACCTTTTCTTAAAGTTTTTTTCCAGACCGAGTGGTTCTTCAGACAGACCCAGCTTTCCTGCCCAAAGTTTCTTCAAATTTTCATCGCTCACAGGAAATCATTTTGCCCGCTTTCTCCTCAGCTCCTGCCAATACAGGAGAAGCTTTCCACACTTTGGACGTAAGGAGATGCCTGCTTCACTTCTTATCAATCACTAAGGAGTTCAGAAAATCAAATGCCCTCTTTGTGGTTTTCTCAGGCTCACGTAAATGGGAGAAAGCTTCCAAGAGCACTCTGGGCAGATGGCTTAGATGGGCGATTACGGAGGCCTATGAAGCGAAAGGAGAAATACCCCCCTCAGGTATTTCTGCTCATTCCACAAGATCAATGGCAGTTTCCTGGGCCGAGAGGGCCGGTGCTACACCTGATCAAATTTGCAAGGTGGCTACTTGGTCCAACTACTCAACATTTCTCCGACATTATAGGTTGGACTTGCTGTCCGCCGCAGATCAAGCCTTTGGCAGGAAGGTACTGCAGGCACTAGTCCTACCCTAGGGTAAGGGTTTTTTTTTTTTTTTTTTTTTTTTTTTTTTATCCTCTCCAAGGTTGTCCTGAAAGGCGATTTGGAGAAAGGCCTAGTTAGACTTACCGGTGACGATATTTCTAAGAGCCTTTCAGGACAACCGCTATTTCCCTCCCTTTGTATCTTAGAAGTGGTTTAAGTGTCTATCATGGTTGTTTTCTGTGCTTTGTTTTCCAGTACGTCGGAGACCACAATAACCGAGGCCATGGTGGAAGAGGAGTGATTTCAAAGCTGCATGTGTTTCCTGGAAAATGGGCGGAGCTGTGCTCTCTCCAAGGTTGTCCTGAAAGGCTCTTAAAAATACCGTCACCGGCAAGTCTAACTAAGCCTTTTTTACATATCATTTGTAGTTTATATGTTACTAGGCACCAATCTAGTCCCCTTTCCCTATCCCTCCCTACTTTGTTAAACAAAATATTGACACTTTGGGCCCAATTTGGACATTTTCATTTGGGGGTGTACTCACTTTTGTTGCCAGCGGTTTAGATAATGGCTTTGTGTTGAGGTATTTTGAGGGGACAGCAAATTTACACTGTTATACAAGCTGTACACTCACTATTTTACTTTGTAGCAAAGTGTAATTTCTTTAATGTTGTCACATGAAAATATAACAGGGATCCTCAAACTATGGCCCTCCAGCTGTTGCAGAACTACACTTCCCATGAGGCATTGTAAAACTGACATTCATGAACATGACCAGGCATGATGGGAATTGAAGTTCCTGAACAATTGGAGGGCCGCAGTTTGAAGACCCCTGGATTATAATAAAATATTTACAAAAATGTGAGGGGTGTACTCACTTTTGTGAGATACTGTAAAATTATATATCTGTCTATTCATTCAAGGGGGGGTACAACTAACAAAATGGCAGTACCAGTTCACCCTGTATCAATTGAGCATGCCAATTTAATTGATACAGGGTGAAACTGGTACTGCCATTTTGTTGTTACCCCCCCCTTTGAATGAATAGACAGATATATTTTAAATATGTATGTTTTAATATGTTGATGACAGTTTAGCATTAGGCAGAAGCATGGCTGTATAACAGGCCAGGGTCAGTTCCGGAGCAGGCAGAGGTATGTTTAGCATTAGGCAGAAGCATGGTCGTATAGCAGGCATGGGTCAGTTCTGGAGAAAGCAGCACTACGTACAGTTTAGTGCAGTGGCATAAGGGGTGTTTGAGATAAATGACAATTATATTTACCATACTGCCCTAATAATGTAGAGAAGTATGGTAACGGCAGAGACAGTCACCTATACAGAGGCCTGGTTAGGAAGGACATTGGGGACAATAATACACTGTGTCTCTTCTAACTCCTCTTTTGGAGCACACCCGGCAGGGTACAAAAGGGCTGAGATTTCTTCTTGGTAATGCAGATAGGATACGGGGGTCTCGGTAGATTTTTGGTAAATAACATAAGTGTTATACATGGCCAAACTGAAAAAATAAATGGAGACTTTTTTTGTACCAATGGCAGGATTTTCTTGTGGGAAGGTAGGGTTCGATCATCTGATCATTGAAGTCCACTCCCCCCATGAACAAATTATAGTCATGGACGCAAGCTGGTTTCCGGATTGGGCAGTTTCTTCTGGGGATTTCCATGTAGGTGTCGTCTTGGATCTATGTGAGCATGTTGGACGTTTCATCTGTCCCTCCACCTGACAGCCAATGGCTCCTGGTTCCGCAAAGATGCTGTCTCCCCTCATCAAAGCCTTTCATTGATGAGTTTTTACGGGAATCTTTCTATTGACTCACTGTAACACATGCTGGAGTGTCCCTCTGTCGAAGATTGTGGAAGAGGGGCAAGCTAGTATAAAAATTATCCACATATAAATGGTATCCCTTTCCAAGGAGTGGATAGACAAGGTCCCGGACAACTTTTCCGCTGGCTCCAATGTACTCTGGGCATTCAAGGGGTTGCAGTTGGATGTCCTTCCCTTCGTACAGCAGGAAGGCCTAGATCAGTGGTTCTCAACTCCTGTCCTCAGGACCCACTAACAGGCCAGGTTTGCAAGATAACTGAAATACATCACAGGTGATATAATTTGCTGCACAGTGATTGCAGTATTCTAGTCTACATCTCCCCAAGGTAATACTTAAAATCTGGCCTGTTGGTGGGTCCTGAGGACTGGAGTTGAGAACCACTGACCTAGATGTTTAACCCCATATCGGGCCCTTTTGCTGGGGATAAACTGTTAGAAGCCCAGCTGCCTGTGAATTTGATAAGGGACTCATCGACGGCGATATTTTGGTTGGGGGTATATAATTGGGGGAATTTTTCAGGGAAATTTAGAAGTGTCAAAATCTGCATCATTTCGGGGAGGGCACTGGGTGTTGTCATTATAGTTGAAGAACCGCATAATCATAAGGTATATTGACCTTGGCATAAGGGATGAGAAGATTGACATGTGGATGGGATGGTGGACCAGTAGGAGTATAATTAGTTTTTTTTGTGAGTCCCATATAAACCATTTGACCACTGGGCACTTAAACCCCCTTAATAACCAGACCAATTTTCAGCTTTTGGTGCTCACATTTTGAATGACAATTACTCAGTCATGCAACACTATCTATATGAAATTTTTGTCCTTTTTTTCACACAAATAGAGCATTCTTTTGGTGGTATTTAATCACCGCTGCGTTCTTTATTTTTTGCGCTATAAAAGAAAAAAGACCAAAAAAACTGTAAAAAAAAAAATGCATTTTTCTTAGTATCTGTTATAAAATTTTGCAAATTAGTAATTTTTCTTCATATATTTTGGCCAAAATTTATACTGCTACATATCTTTGGTAAAAATAACCCAAATCGGTGGATATTATTTGGTCTTTGTGAAAGTTAGAGTCCAAAAGCTATGGTGCCAATATCTGAAAATTGATCACACCTGAAGTACTGACTAATTTCTTGAGACCCTAACATGCCAGAAAAGTACAAATACCCCCCCAAATGACCCCTTTTTGGAAAGAAGACATTCCAAGGTATTTAGAAAGATGCATGGTGAGTTTTTTGAAGTTGTCATTTTTTCCCACAATTCTTTGCAAAATCAAGTTTTGTTTTTTTTTTCCCACAAAATTGTCCTATTAGCAGGTTTATTTCTCACACGCCGCATATGCATACCACAAATTACACCCCAAAACACATTCTGCTATTACTCCCAAGTACGGCGATACCACATGTGTGAGACTTTTACACAGCGTGGCCACATACAGAGGCCCAACATGCAGGGGAGCACCCAGGCCAATTCTGACATTTCTCTCCTACATGTAAAAATCATCATTTATTAGCTAGAAAATTAAATAGAACCCCAAAACATTATATATGTTTTTTTATCAAAGACCCTAGAGAATACAATGGCGGTCATTGCAACTTTTTATCTCGCACGGTATTTGCGCAGCAATTTTTTAAACGCGTTTTTTTGGAAAAAAAACAGTTTTGTGCTTTAAAAAAATAACAAAACAGTAAAGTTAGCCCAATGTTTTTGCATAATATGAAAGATGAAGTTACGCTGAGTAAATAGATACCCAACATGTCACCTTTCAAAATTGCATGCGCTTGTAGAATGACGTCAAACTTTGCTACTCAAAAATCCCCATAGGCGACACTTTAAACATTTTTACTGGTTACATGTTTTGAGTTAGAGGAGGTCTAGGGCCAAAATTATTGCTCTCGCTCTACCGATCGCACCGATACCTCACAAATGTGGTTTGAACACCGTTTTCATATGTGGGCGGGACTTACGTATGCGTTCGCTTCTGCATGCAAGCACACAGGGACAGGGGTGCTTTAAATTTTTTTTTTTTTTTTTTTTATTGTTTTACTTTATTTTAGTTTGATGCTTTTTTCAAAAAAAAATTTTTTTTGACCTTTTTTATTCCTATTACAAGGAATGTAAACATCCCTTGTAATAGGAATATGGCATGACAGGTCCTCTTTACAGTGAGATATGGGGTCAATAAGACCCCACATCTCCTCTAGGCTGGGAAGCCTGAAATTAAAAAAAAAAAAAAAATCCTGGCTTCGATCGTAGCGGTGAGTCGGTAGAAGCACCGGAGGGGGGGGGACGTCCCCTCTCGCCTCCCGTAAGAATGATCAAGCCGTGGAACAGCCACTATGATCGTTCTTATGGTGTAGGAAATCGCCGGCTAAAAAAGCTGATATCTGAATGATGCCTGTAGCTGCACCCATCATTCAGATATCCCCGCCCAAAGGCAAGAACGTCGTATGACAGCCGGCGGGCGGGAAGTGGTTAAAACGCTTTTTTTTTTTTTTTTTTTAACAGTTGTCCATTTATACAATATTTCTACCACATAACCTGTACATACCAAAAATGACACCCCAAAATAGATTCTCCTACTCCTGAGTACGGCGATACCACATGGCGGGGTATTTTAGGGCATGGCAGAGCATTAGGGATGGCTGAGCATGGATGGATGGTTGGATGTCACTCGTTAGCGCTGTGGGCACTACAGATGCAGCCCACAGCGCTACTGCCATCCATCCATCCCCCTCCCCGCTCAGTGTACCGATCGGTACAAAGAGGAGGAGAGGAACCGGCGTCATGAGATGACGCCGGTTTGTTTACATGTGATCGCTCCGTCATTTGACAGAGCGATCACATGGTAAACGGCCGCGATCATCGGCCATTTACTGGGATCCGTGGTCACGGATGGTCCCGGGTGATCCGTGGTCACGGATGTGTTCAGGTGCGCGCCCGAGAGGGGAACTCTGGGAAGACGTCATATGACGTGATCCCAGAGTTAAGCAACCGCCCTGCTGCCGTCATTCGGCTATGGGCCGGTTGTAAAGTGGTTAAGTTAGGCCTAAAAAATGTTTTCATTGCTCCACGGTAAGTTCTCTCCACTCAAAGGGACGGGTGTAACTAGAACAAGGGTTTCTTACTATGAACTGCTGTATATAAAGGTTGCACTGGGCCACAGTGGACAATAGTAGGTCTTCAGTAAAAAATTGAATTAAAAAAAATCAAGAAGGGCAAAATTATCGGTGTTAACCGGGACACCTGGCTGGGCGGTGAAAGGGGGGATGTTTGCTGCTCTGGAATTAGGCGGAAGCCACAGGGGGTTTTGAAGGGCATAGGAAAGACTGGCATGAGCACTAACCCTTTGGGGCTGAGATGACACCCCACTAGTGCTTGGCCTTTGTTGCAGTAGTGCTCTCGTGGATGGCACTGCACTCAAGGTGGATGGCACTGAGCTGCTGGTAGTGGGCTGCTGAACCATGCCAGAATGCCTTCTTTTTATGGGCACACGTTCCTCTTCCTCCGATTCTGTAGCAGACCCACTGATTAAAATGGGTTCATATGCTGAATCCAGAATCGGACTGAGACCCAGAGAGCTCCCCGCTGCTCTCATTGCTCAGGCTAAGAAGCTGGTATGTCTCCTCGCTGGAAAATATTTTTTCGCCATACTGGTGACACTGGTGCGATAGGGAAACTAGGACAGATGAGGGTGCACTGCTGGGTGCCGGTGAGGGTGCACTGCTGGGTGGTGATGAAGGTGCACTGATGAGGATCCACTGATAGGGTGGCACTGATGAGCACTCACTTATGGGCACCGATGTGCACTATTGGGCACTGATGGCAAAGATGTGCACTGTAGTGGCATTGATGGGCACAGGTGGCACATATGGCATTGATGGGCACAGGTGGCACTGTACTGGCACTGACGTGACACTATAGTGCCACTGATGGCACAGATGAGCACTGTAATGGCATTGATGGGCACAGATGAGCACTGTAGTGGAACTGATGTGGCTCTGTAGAGGCACTGATTGGCATGGATGTAGCACTGCTGGGCACTTGCTTGGCTCAGTAATATATAGAAGACTCAGTTTGGCACACTCCACTCGTGCTGTATCAGTGCGAGGAGAGTGCTGAACGCCTGGATGACCCTGCTGTGTTTACATTGTGATTGCTCCGTCATTGGACGGAGCGATCACGTGTTAAAGGGCCGCTGTCATTGGCCCTTTACCGCGATCCATGACGCGCCAGGTCTTGTGAATACGGACAGTCCCATGTGCATGCCCCAGAGGTTTGGAAATGGCTCCAGGTTACTTGCATAGATGCTTGGAGAAGTATGATTAAGTAGGGACACAGTGAAGAGTGGCTGAGCCCTTTGAAGCGATGAACTCCAGGCACTGTGCTTAGTCTTTAAGGAGGTGACCACAGCAATGTTGGGTTTTGGCAGTGCAACGCCAGAGAACATACATTTTTACACATTGGAAGTCCCATCATGAGTTACAAAAACCTAGCTATGCAATACAACGTGTAAACTGGTGACATGCCAAAGTGAAACAGACTAACTGTTTAAACTTTGCTAAAAACTATGTAATTAGTCAGAAGTATGTATAGAGATGAGGTTTGGGTTTTCCGCTACCATGAGTTTGAGTCAATTCCTGTGGGTTCAAGATTTGCGATCTTGGCAAAGTTTTGTGCTGTATTGCTGAGGAGAATTTTTTTTAAGCTATAATGCACTGCATGGCCTTTGAAATTATGGAAGGGGGAACACAGCAGCCATAGTGTTGTGTATTGTAAGGTTCGCATTTCACACAGAATACGCTGAACCCAGGGTGAGTATGGTCTGGGCAGATTCACCCATCCCTAGTTGTGTATACTAATATAGGTTATAACAGTTATCCTGGATAAGGCAGTGTTTTTAATTTTGCTTTTAAAAGGTTAGATAGTTTTTATGCACGAGAACTTGGTTGGAGAACTTGGTTAATGCTATGAAAAATGACCTTTTCAATCTGCAGCCACTGAAATTTTCAAATGAATCAACTTTAATACAATACGGCAACCCGGAGACGTTCTGTACACTGTTGGTGTACAGAACATATCCAGTAATATTTCCTGCTTGTGTGATTGGCCCACTGATTTCCCCACAAGTCTGCACTAAGATACAAGTCAGGTTTTGGGCACCCCATGCAATAGGAATTTCAGTTTGGAAGAGAAACCCCAAGTGCAGGGTTGCCAAACATCTGTAAATTTATGGACAGTCTGAAAAATTTGACTTTTACAACTGTCCGTAAGTCCAGGCTCACACTATGAATCTGATATGAATCGCACAGGAAAGCACACCTCGTATAATTTAGTGTGGTGCAATTTCAGCCTGTTCATTTTAACCACTTAAGCCCCGGAAGGTTTTACCCCCCTCCTGACCAGAGCACTTTTTACAATTTGGCACTGCGTTGCTTTAACTGCTAATTGTGCGGTCATGAAATGTTGTACCCAAATGAAATTTGCGTCCTTTTCTTCCCACAAATAGAGCTTTCTTTTGATGGTATTTGTTCACCTCTGCGGTTTTTATTTTTTTCGCTATAAACTAAAAAAGACCGAAAATTTTGAAAAAAATGAGTTTCAACTTTTTGTTATAAAAAAAAAATCCAATATACATTTAGGCCAAAATGTATTCAGCCACATGTCTTTGGTAAAAAGTCAGTAAGCGTATATTTATTGGTTTGCGCAAACGTTATAGTGTCTACAAACTAGGGTACGTTTTCTGGAATTTACACAGCTTTTAGATTGACTGACTGCCTATCTCATTTCTTGAGGTGCTAAAATGGCAGGGCAGTACAAGCCCCCCCCCCCCCAAAAAAAAAACTTTTTGGAAAGTAGACATCCCAAGGAAATTGCTGAGGCATGTTGAGCCCATTGAATTTTTTTTTTTTTTTGTCCCAAGTGATTGAATATTGACAAAAAACAAAAATATTTTACAAAAAGTTGTCACTAAATGATATATTGCTCACACATGCCATGGTTATATGTGGAATTGCACCCCAAAATACATTTTGTTGCTTCTCCTGAGTACTGGGATACCACATGTGTGGGACATTTTGGGAGCCTAGACGTGTACGGGCCCCCCAAAAACCAATCACCGCCTTCAGGATTTCTAAGGGCGTAAATTTTTGATTTCACTCCTCACTACCTATCACAGTTTTGAAGGCCATAAAATGCGAAGATGGCACAAACCCCCTGTGACAGACCTAGCCGGGAGAGAGACTTTTGGAGGGGTCTGCATGCTAGCCTCTTATCGATCGGGGGCCCTTGCATTTGGGGGAACGGTGCTCTTTGTGAGCTGTATGCCTGGGGACCCTTGAGGTGGTATTACTGTGGATTCGGGTCCTGGTCCCCCAGGACACACAGACTCTGGGGACACTGGATTTGCCATATTGGAATAGTGGCTGATTCATAATGCTGGGACAGATACTGTTAGGAGATGCTGATGTAAATTCCAGCACCTGTCTGTCTGTTGTCTGCTAAAATGTGTATTGTAAATAAGTCTATAGTATGGGATCTAAGAGTCATTAGATCCCCATTGTTGTGTTAATTAACTCTATTGTGTGAAGAAGAGTCTATGTTGATTGTGATAATGTTGATTGTATTTTCTGAACTACAAGACTGCCAGTCTGGCCTAAAAGTCATGTCTGAGTCCTCTAGGCTGTCTAAAGGGATTAGTTAATTAGCTCATGTTAGGTTAATTAGGTTACAGCTGTATTGTTAGAGTAATATGAGCAGGAGGTCTGCACCTCCACTTTTAGTGTATAAAAGCCTGTATTTTTCAATAAAGAGATTCCTGGTTGAACTTACATACAGCCTGCCTGGTGTTTGTTCTGAGCTATCACAACTGGACTAGAACGGCACAGAGCTGTAGTTCTAGTCCCGGAGCATCGGATGACCGAACAATCAGATGTTGTGATCTGCAGTCTGATTCTATAGCAGCAGAGGAGTGTCGAGAGTGGAATTGAGCGAGCAAGGGGCTCGTCACCCCCCCTCCCCCAAGACCCCATTTTGGAAAGTAGACACCCCAAGCTATTTGCTGAGAGGCATGGTGAGTATTTTGCAGCTCATTTGTTTTTGAAAATAAAGAAAAATGTGTGTTTTTTTTTTTTTTTTGTTTTTTTTTTTTTTTTGCAATTTTCAAAACTGACAAAAAGCGAGGTCTGCAAAATACTCACCATACCTCTCAGTAAATGGCTTGGGGTGTCTACTTTCCAAAATGGGGTCATTTGGGAGGGGTTTGAACTGTCCTGGCATTTTATGCACAACATTTAGAAGCTTACGTCACACATCACCCACTCTTCTAACCACTTGAAGACAAAGCCCTTTCTGACGCTTTTTGTTTGCACAAGAAAATTACTTTGAACCCCCAAACATTATATATTTTTTTAAAGCAAAGGCCCTACAGATTAAAATGGTGGGTGTTTCATTTTTTTTTTTTTCACACAGTATTTGTGCAGCGATTTTTCAAACGCATTTTTTTGGGAAAAAACACACTTTTTAAAAAAATTTTAATGCACTAAAACACACTATATTGCCCAAATGTTTGATGAAGTAAAAAATATGATCTTAGGCTGAGTACATGGATACCAAACACGACATGCTTTAAAATTGCGCACAAACGTGCAGTGCCGACAAAATACATACATTTTTAAAATCCTTTACAGGTTACCACTTTAGATTTGCAGAGGAGGTCTACTGCTAACGTTACTTCCCTCGATCTGACCTTCGCGGTGATACCTCACATGCATGGTGCAATTGCTGTTTACATTTGACGCCAGACCGACGCTTGCGTTTGCCTTTGCGCGAGAGCTTGGGGGAACAGGAGGGGTGCTTCTTTTTTTTTTTTTTAATATATCATTTTTATTGTTCTCAGGGGATGTAAATATCCCCTATGATAGCAAAATAGGTAGTGACAGGTACTACTACTTTAAAAATAAATAAATAAAATGGGGTCTATTGGACCCTAGATCTCTCCTCTGCCCTCAAAGCATCTGACCACACCAAGATCGGCGAAATCTAAGTCATCAAATGCTCGTAGCTGCCAGTTTCTTAGGCCATAGAGATGATTGGAGCCATTCTGGTCTCTGATCAGCTCTATGGTCAGCTGGCCGAATCACCTGCTGCATTCTCGGGTTCTTTGTTGGGACAGGAGAGCGAGAGAAAACCATGGAAGACGGTGGGAGGGGGGGGACAGGACATTCCCTCCCACTGCTTGTAAAAGCAGTCTAGAGGCTAATTAGTCGCTAGGATTGCTTTTACATGCCGACTGCTGGCTGAAAAGAATGATATCACCTACCTAAACCTGCAGGCATCATTCTGGTATAACCACTCAAAGTCCAGCAACATACCAGTACGTTGCTGGTCCTTGTTGGGCATATATTGTAATTTTTTTTTTTTTTTTTTTCATGCAGTCTGTGGGCTGAACGAAAAAAAGATTGATCGGTTGGTATGCCCACCATTAGAATACCTCCCTTTATCCACCCTCTTCTAATGATGGGCATACATGCACCATTTAAATATGCCGAAGCATGGGGGCATCCACCCGCAAAAGGTAGGAGCAAATCGCTCCTCCGCCCCTGCTGCCCCCATGCTTTGGCATATATGCTCTTTTTTTTTTTAAACTGTGGTAGTGAAATCACCTCCGACAGCGATGGAGTCACGGCTTTATGGGGGAGCAAACGCGGTTGCTGTCAAGATAGATAAATCCACGCTGCAGCTGAATGGCGTACCTGAAAACAAAAAAATGGTTAACAATAAAACACAGTAAACAGTAAAGTATTAAAAAAAAAATTACATGAAAAGCAAACATGATAAAACATAATAACAATAAAACATTGCAGAATAGAATACAGTAAAAAAGAGCAGAACAATAAAACGACAACTATTTTTTGTTTTTTTTATTTTATATTTTTGTGTAATTTTTTAAGCTTTTATAACTAACTTTTGTAACTAACTGGTTCCAGGTTCGGGTCTCTCAAAATGCGATGGCATCTTGGGAGACCCTGTGAAAGTGTGCCTAGTCTGTGCAATGCTGTACCCTACGCTAAAACTCAACTAGTGTATGGTAGCACTCAACACATTCACCAATGCAAAGACCAGGATTGTCAGGACAGGAGGGACAATAATAGCGGGTGTCATGCCTATATCCGCCCTTTCTACAGACACAACATTTTCTTTGGGGAGCTTGTTGGGTAGGGGTACTCGGGAGGACCTAAGGAAAATGCCTCTCATGCAGCCGGCTTCTGGGGAAAGCCCCGGCGATTAGATCGTACAGTGCCACATGCTCCAATCTGATGATCAAAAAGGTGACTAAAAAGTGGCACGCTCATGTAATTGTCCACATACAAATGGTACCCCTTTCCAAATAAGGGTGACACCAAGTCACAATCTTGCCAGCGCTTCCTATGTAGTCAGGGCAGTTTGTGGGCTCTACGTGACTATCTCTTCCCTCGTAAATCATAAAACTACATGTATAGCCTGTGGCCCTGTCACAGAGCTTATGCATCTTGACCCCGTATCTGGCACGCTTGCTGGGAAGGTACTGTTTGAATGACAAGCTGCCAGAAAACGTAATCGGGGAATCATCAACGCAGACAACTTGATGGGGAGTAAACAAGTCTGCAAAACGTTGGTTGAAGTGGTTTACGAGGGGCTATATTTTGTAGAGCCGATCGTATCCAGGGTCTCCACGAGGACGACAGAGTTCATTGTTGTTGAAGTGCATGAACCGCAAAATCTGCTCGTATCGTGCTCTGGCCATGAAAGCAGAGAACACGGGCATATGGTGAATTGGGTCAGTGGACCAATATGACCGCAACTCACTCTTTTTAGTTATGCCCATGAGGGAAAGGCCCAGAAAGATCTTAAATTCGGAAACCGTACTTTGTTTCCAATCTCTGGCAAGGGAGGACTGGGGAATAGTGGCGATGTGTTGACCAGCGTACAAATTGCTTTGGTCCACAATAGATCTGTAGAGATTTTCGGTGAAGAACAGCGAATAAAAATCAAGTGACGTAAAATCAACTGTTTCCACATGAATGCAGGGTTGGCCAGTGAATGGGGGAAGTACGGGTGTTGCAGAAGTGGTGGGTTCCCAATCAGGATTGGCGAAGGCAGCAGGAAGGGCACGAGGGGCCTGTGTTCATCTTCTTGGTGGCAGCGGGACACTACTTGTGCTTGCCACCTCGCCGGGGGGGGGGGGGCAGCGCCGCCACCAGGCAGAGGGGACACAGGACTCTGTTCTTCTAATTAGAGGCAATTATAGAATCGGGACATACTAGTACACTGTGGGGGGATGCCAATCACTGCCCAACAGTTCTGATTAGAGGCAATGATCAAGACATAGTGGTGCACTGTGGCAGATGCCATGTCGAGAGGAAGAAACTGAAGTGGAAGAGAAAGTCAGTTGATTAGCCATGAGTGAAGGGGTAGGAGCTCTCCCCTTTGTGATGAGATGTGGAGACAGAGACCCCATGTTGGGAGAGATGTTACTGAAGGCACTGTGAAACCAGACGGAACACTGAGCAAGGAGGGGGAATCGACTGACACTGAGGGCAAGTGAGGGCCTGTGTCACCATCCCATCCCCCCCACCACATCCTCTGACACTGATATCACCCTCCCTCCACTACTTATCCCCCCTCCACCACCGCCATTACCACTGATCCCATTTCCCCCACCACTGCTGGCACTGATCCCATCCCCTCCTCCACCTATCTCATCCCCCCCACCATTGATCCCATCCCCACCACCACCGATCCCACTCACCCTTCACCACTGTTCCAATCCTCCCCACCACTGCTGCCACTGATCCCATCCCCCCACCACTGCTGCCACTGATCCCATCCCCCCACCACTGCTGCCACTCACCCCATCCCACCACCACTTCCATCACTGCTGCCACTGATTCCATTCCCCCAACACTGCTGCCACTGCCACTCATCCCATCACCACCGCTGTCACTTATTAAACTTATTCACCCCCTTGATGTATTTAAAGGTTTCAAGCATGTCTCCTTTCCCTTCTATCCTTCATACTCCACACCTTTCACCATTTTGTTACCCGTCTCTGGACTCTATCTTATCAATATCTTTCTGTAAGTGAGGTCTCCAGAACTGGACACAGTATTCTAAATGAGCTTTCGCTAAAGATCTATATAGGGGAATCAAGACCTCCTTCCTCCTGCTGGTGACCCCTCTAGTGATGCATCCTAGAATTCTTTCAAAATCTTTTATTAGTTTTACAAAATAAAGAAAACACAGTACAAATTATTATGAATCACATCAAACTGTTACATGACATATCCCTGAGGGGGGATACCCAACAACATTAAGAGTAAGTCTATCAAATCACTATACCCATGAACATTGCTTACAGAGCTGCTGCGGAATCTTAAAGAAAGTGTAGACCACCGAGTGTAATTACCGTTGCTTAAAGAGGCTCAAGGGGATTCCTCCGGCACCCTAAAAGGGATCATACTGTGCACGGGAGGTTCCCTGTAAGCCACCCCAAACTTATGTTTACCATGGAGTCTCGGGTACCTAGATAACGTTATGAAGAAACTGCGGCCTAGTTAGCTAACCTTCTAGACGAAAAAATAGTAAAAACTTAATAAAAAAAAAAGCTGATAAACTGAGAACCCCCTTGCGGGGAATGTTTTACACCATAGTCAGGAGGACTTTTCTAGTCCCCCTATATTAGATGGCAGAAAAGTAGTGCCAGTAACGGAGAGAAGAGAAGAAAGGGGAAAGAGAGTAGAGGGAAAGCGAAAAGCTAGCCTATCAAGGGGAAGGGCCCCCTATTTAACACACTCGTAATTTTATGGTTGGACGCCGGGTATGAGGGAAATACCAATAAACTGTGCCCAAGGTTCCCAGATGGCTTCGAATTGCGCTTTTTTGTCTAGAATGCTCGAGAGTTTTTCTTGGGACGTAAACCAGGAAACTTTACAAATGGCAGCCTTAAAGGAAACATTGAGTTTCCAAGCTTTTGCAATGGTGAGTTTGGCACCTAGGAGGATGAAGTGTATTAGTTTACGCGACTGTTTTGGAGTCTTGGGTAAGTTGTCATTGAGTAGAGCTATGGCAGGGGTTTTCGGGATTTGGATCTTCGTTATTTTTCGAATCGGGGAGAATATCTTACCCCAGAAGGGCCTTAATCTGGGGCATTCCCACAATACGTGGGCCATTGAACCCGAGAGCTGGCACCCTCGGAAGCACTTGGGGTCCGCTGTTGGAAACATTTTGGATAATTTGGTAGGGGTAAGATACCATCTTGTTATGACCTTGAGACTAGCTTCAATTAGGGAGATATTTTAAGGCTCTGTTAAAGGAGCTTCTCCATTTATCAACTTCCCAGTTAAGGGAAAGATCACTCTCCCAAGCAAGCATGTAAGGAGTCTTTTGGGGATGAAGGGCTAGTGACTGATAGATGACAGAGATCCCTCCCCTCTGTTCCATGGATTGCCCACACCATAATTCATATTTCGTAAATGAGAGGCAGGGATTTTTCTCCTCCCCAGAGGTGGCGGAGAAAATGTCTTATTTGGTGAAATATTAGAGAACTCCTTCAAAAGTTTGCACAAGTTTGGAAGGGAGGTGGTTGGGGACGTTATGAAGAGGAGCATATCGTCCGCAAATAGCCCGCATTTGTGGACTTGGTTCCCACAGGATACTCCAAGGATGTTGGGGTTCGATCGAATTGCTATCGCCAGTGTTTCTATCGCCATAGCGAAAATTAGAGGGGATAGAGGGCAGCCCTGTCTCGTCCCTCTTGCTATTTGGAGGGGTTTGGAGTATTGGCCTTGTAATCGGATTACTGCTTTCGAAATTGGAGTAAAGGGATCTCAGGATCCCTAAGAAGCCAGCCCCAAAGCCCCACCTTTCCAGAAGGGAGAATAGATAAGGCCATTTAATCGAAAGCCTTATGTATATCCAACGATAATAGCATTCCCGCTTGCTTGGGGCCCCCTTCCCAATTAGATTGGAGAATGGAGACAATGTCCACCGCTCTCCTAATTTGGTCTGGGCCCTGCCTCCCAGGGATAAAGCCAACCTGGTCTTTGTGGACATAAAGCTTAATAAAGGAGGCAAGACTGTTGGCGAGAATTTTGGTAAGAATTTTGAGATCATTATTAATTGGGGTATAATTCTCTACTTCATGATTCTTATTGGGTTTGGGGATGACAGAGATGAAAGCCGTGTTCAGATGTGGATCTATTGGGGAACCTGATTTTTTTAGAGTTAAAAAATTTCGCCATATGGGGGGCCAATATGTCTCCGATGTCTTATAATAGGGGACCGATAAGCCGTCCGGACCCGGAGCAGAACCAGTTTTAAGGTTTTTGATGACCTCCCTTATCTCCTCTGAGGAGAAGGGTTCATCCATTAAGTCTTTATGGTCCTTGGATATAGAGGGCAATTGGAGGTTCGAGAAAAATGAAACGTTCGACTTATCTCTCGCCGTTTGTGTGGGTTTATACAGGTCGGAGTAAGTCGTGGAAGGCGGTCATGATTTTAGTTGGGTTGGCTGTTGGTGGTTGGCCTGCTATACGTAGTTTGGGGAAAGTGAGGGAGCGAAATCTGGGGAATCGTACCAATTTTGTCCCTTTGGCAATAAAATTTAGCTCCACTTCATCTAATGTGTATTTCGGCTTTTGCCGTTAACGCCAGATTGAGTTCGTCTAATCGCGTCTAGTTTATCAGTAAGCACCTTAGATGGGGTTTTTTTATGGTCGGCTTTCAGGGTAATAAAGGTTTGTTCCAATTTATGAATGTCTATCAGTCTTTCCTTTTTAAACTGAGTCGCTAGCCTGATGAGCTCGCAACGGACTGTAGCCTTGTGGGCAGCCCAAAGGGTTTCGGGAGAGATGTTATCTACATAGTTTAGTCGGAAATATTCCTTGATACCGTCTATCAACTTGGCGTGAACTGGGTCGCCCAGGAGAGACTCGTTCAGTCTCCAGTAAGAGCCCCCATTCCCCGACAGGGTGTTTCTCATTGTAAGGAGGACCAAAGAGTGGTCCGACCAAGCTATGTCTATAATAGAAGCCTTGTTGCCAGGGGGATAAGGTTAGTCAGAATGAGAATGTGGTCAATCCTTGCGTAGGACTGGTGGGGAGAGGAGAAGTGCGTAAAGTCCCTACGTTTGGGGTTCAGTTCCCTCCAAATGTCTACTAAACCTTGGGAGTGTATCGTTTTGGCTATTTTGGTACTTTTGTGGGGCGCGTTAGCCGGTCTTTAAGGGGTTTGGTTTTGTCCAGACCCTGGTCAAATGCCACATTGGAGTCCCCCCCCATATGACCTTGCCCTCCAGAAGGGGGTTGAGAGTTGCAAAGACGTTCTGGGAAAAAAGTGGCTTGTCCCTTATTAGGGGCATAGTATGAGATTATGGAGTACAGGACTCCCTCCAGAGTGCCCTTTACAAGAATAAACCTACCCTCTGGGTCTTTGAAATCCGAGATGTGGGTAAATTTGCTGTTCTTAGTTAGTATTGCTACCCCTTTTGTTTTGTTAGTCGCATTGGCGAGGAAGAAAGATGGATAATAGGAGTGTAGGAACTTGGGACTGTACCGAATCGGAAAGTGCGTCTCCTGCAGGAGTACTATGTCAAGTTTGAGGGATTTATAATGATCAAAAGCTAATCTCCTTTTCCTAGGAGAATTGAGCCCTTGAGCGTTATGAGAAGCCACCTTGAGATCTACTCCCTTTGATATCGAATCAGCCATTGGAACAGAGGGAGAGATGATCATCGGCCCAACAGCCACCTACCTTGTGGTGAGTAATGTTTGCAGTGAGGGTGATGGAGGAAACGGTACGTCCTATTTCTGTAAGGGAGAGGACCTGGGACAACTCCCAACGACAGGCTAGAGGAGAAAGAGATAGTGAATGGAAAGAGAGGGAGGGTAGAGAATAAAAAAAACACAAAATCAAAGACAGTAACAAGGGTCTTCTATCGAGACCCGTGGAGGGCAGCAGTACGACTGACCGCCAAGTCTCCACTCTAAATCTTCGCCTGCCCTGGATGGGCGAGCGAAGTCTCGAAGAGAACACATTCGGTTCCCTAGGAATGAGGAGGCGCAAGGGTACCACCCCGGACCCTTGCAGCTACTAATGACTGACTCCTAAACTATGCACAACTAAGATTAAGGAAACTGAATTGACAATTACAAAATCGTGTCAAAACCTAAAACACATGAAAAAAAAGTAAACGGTCTGCAAAACTGAATAGCCTCAAGTGAACAAATCCCAGGAACATAGGTCTGGATAGGAGGGGATTGATGGTTATTATGTGGAACAGGGTTTATATGGATTGAGTTCCCAGGGAGGAAGCTTTAAGAAACAGTCTTCTTGCTTCTGGAAAGTATAGGGATCAGGAGGACTGTCTGCTGCAGACGTTTATCCTCTTTGGGCCGTAGAGACTTATGGTGTAGAGGCCTTTGGATCAAATTATTGTCCTGGTTCAAGGGACCCAACTGGGCCAGGAAATAGTGGGGTAGAGCACTAGCTCAGTCAACAGAGGGAACTTTTCCCAAACGGAGAAGTCCGTGGTAGGACTGGGAGAAGAAGAGGTCTTGATTGGTGGTCTTCCATCTTTGCTCTTCTTAGAGGGACTCTTGTTCCAGAGAGGAGAGACAGGGCTGGCCAGAGGTGGGCGTTTAGTCGATCCCGATGATGAAGAAAAATCCATGGGAGCTTCCTGGGAGATTAGTTTAAGGGAGAGGAACAGTCTCTCACCTTCCGGAAGATTGGAAAAAGCGTAATTCTTGCCCTGTATTGCAAACTTCACGGCGAAGGGGAAAGACCATCGCTATTTAATGTCCCTTTCTATTAGGACCGATAGAGGCTTAAGGGCCCGTCGTTTTTGTATGGTGGACTGAGCCAGGTCTGCAAACACCTGAATTAGGTGGCCCTGTTGTTGAAGTTTAGGCTTCAAACGCGATTGTCGCATTACCTCCTCTTTGACTGCGTAAAAATGCAGTTTCACTATTATGTCCCTGGGTGTACTGTCTTTTCTTTGGGGTCCCAGAGCCCTGTGCGCCCTGTCTAGTTCAAGCCTATGTGGCAGAATATTAGGGATAAGATCTGAGAAAGTCCTGCACCGTAAGGGGGATATCCGTGAAGGATTCTGGGAGGCTTCTTATTCTAAAATTGTACCTCCTGTACCTGTTCATCGATTCTTGAGGGCTCTCTCCAGTTGTTGTTGAACGGTCTGGATGTGCGCAGCATTCTGGTCGGTTCTGGCGACCGTGTGATCAATTTTGTCTTCCATAGCTTCAATTCTGGAGCCCAGGCTAGATAGGTCCGTTTTGATGACATTAGTGATCTGGATCGCTGTATTGGCCAGACCCTTTTCTAATAAGGCCGAAAATTTAGTAAAAAGGTCTTCCTGGAGGCATGAGATGTCACTGACAGTATCCGGGGGAAATGTCTGCTGAAGAGAGAAGTTGGGAGGGTATAGCTGAGGAAAGGGCACAGTCCTCCATCTGCCCGCTGCTCTTTGTGGGCCGCGTAAGGGGCTTGGTGCTGGTGAGGGCCCTGATGGCTAGTCTGGTTCGTGCAGGAGCCTCCCTTTGCTGCTTGGGCATAAGTCAGGGTCGGGGGGTCAGTATTGGCCTGTGTTCCGGCGCCTTAGGCTGTGTGGCTGCATGAGGCCTGGAGGATTCGTTGCCGGCGGCCATCTTGGTACACCCGCCGCAGCAAACTGCGGGCCCAAGTCCCCGCGAACCTGGGGACCGGACATCTCACCGTGATCCCCTGCCGTTCCTGGTGCTGGGAGAGAAAGCGGGAAGGTCCTCCTCGGGCTGTGACAGGAGTTGTGCCGCTCGTTAGTCCGGGGTGGTGCGGAGCTCCAGGCTTAAGCGGCCATGTCGGAGCTCTTGCACATGCGCACTGCATCCTAGAATTCTATTTGCTTTTCCCACTGCAATCCTCTGAAATAAGTAGCCTCAATTCTTTTTCTTCTGTAGTGCTGGCTAATACTGTACCCCCCCCCCCCCCAAATGTTATACTCTTTCAGGGGATTTTTTTCTCTAGGTGCATTATTTTACAATTGGTCATCTGGTACAGGAAGGAAGGAGTTAAATGTGAATACGCATGAGGTCCACGCTAGGTGCTTGGCGGCAGTGGCATATCCACCACGAGGTAAACAAGGCATTTGCCTTGGGAAGATTATTTTCGGGGGGGGGGGGGCCTGCCTTGGTGCAATGTTGTGCTTATGTACAACAAAGTAGACCTTTCACATGTGCTGGAGTTCCTTTTGCACCTCTATAAAGTGATCAGTGGATTGCTTTGCAGAGGCGGTTTGCAAGCGTTCAAGAGAAGATACTGCAACTGGCTTGTGGCTGGGCAACTGTGACTTTAATGGACAAGTTTGATGGGCCGCCTGTAAAACTTGACATGTCTTGGGAGGCCCAGGAAAATATTTGCCCAGGGTCAAAGCAATAGTAAACACGCCCCTGACACAGGGATATAACCTCAAACTGGAGGGAAGTTTAAAAACTAATCTTAGAAAGTATTTTAATGAAAGGATAGTTGATGCTTGCAAAAAACTTCCAGCAGAGGTAGTGAGACAGTCAACAACAGTTAATGGTTTCAAACATGATTGGGACAAACATGGCTCTATAGTCGGACAACAAAGTTAACGAAAAAAAACAAAGCAACAAAAACAAACAAAAAAAATCTAACTATATATAAATAAATAAAAATGGGCAGACTCGATGGACTACTCCAGTTTTTTGTTTTTTCTGTCACCACATTTTTATGTTTCTTTGACCAAGCCATAGATCTCCATAATGCAGGTTCGCATCCGGTTACTATTGTATACCGACCGCTAGGGAGAGAGCCAGAACATTGACCTCCTTGTTACCGGAGGACCTGTCCCCTTATCAGGTCCCATGTTTAATGACTGGTTGCTCCGTCCCTTCCATGTGGTAATATGGCAGTGAGCTGCAACTGGTGCAAGTAACCTAGGGTGTTTTCCATGCAGCAATAGGAGCATGATGGGCAGATGACAACTCATCTCTCCCTTTTACTGAGCAGGTCCCGCTATAGGCCGGTACATAAGGTCTGTGTCCAGCACAGGGATCAGCTTCTGCCAAGGATTCATGGTAACAGATGTGTAGCAAACCACGTGGAGATCTGCCAGCTTTCAGGTCTCAAATGTTACATACGGACCTTATCAGGATTCCAGCCAGTCTGCGAACAGTGCCTGACTCAGGAGCCAATCACAACAGTCACATTCCAAGTCTCTGGGGAAGCCTGAGCAAGTTCTAGAAATTTACTAACTAAACATGGCTGGTCCCTTTTTAGGGGTGGTTTTCAGGTGCATGTGGTGGGCATTTCCTGCTGACTAAGCCAAGTTTGTGGGCAGGGTCAACTGCACTCATGTAACAGAATGGTGTCCTGCCGAGCAGCTTGCATGGACCTTGTGTGCTCTAACTTCTCTTACCATGTCACTAGGCCATAGATCTCCATAACGCAGGTTCAAATCTGGTTGTTACTGGTTACCGACCAATAGGGAGGGAGCCAGAACATTGATCCCATCGCTACTGGAGGACCTGTCATCTTACCAGGTAAACTTATGAACTGGTTGCTTGTAGCTTGTTCCTTCACTTGGTTATTCATTAGTAATGACTCTTCTTCAGTGTCGCTCTTTTGCGCTCACTTTCTCCAGCTGCCAGCCAGCCCTGATCTCAGCTGTCCCCCTTTTTAGATAACAGGTGGGTCAAAAATGTTTAACCCTTTCCCCAGTCTGGGCGAGCTTCTACATAATTAACTACACATACATTTTAACCTGCCTACACGCATTAGCCAGACACTGCATTGGTTGGCTGGCACCAAGTTCCAGCCAGCAACAATAGACCTCTACCTCAACAGTAGATAATTTCCAGTAACAATTGCCCCCCCCCCCCCCATGAAAAAATGATCCCTGACCAGCAAAAGTTGATCCCCCAGCTATAATAGTGTCAGGGCTGGGCTCAGCCTTTCCTTCTCAGAGCAAGCTGCTCAGCTGTCTGTTAATTGCCAGCTCCAATCTTTCCAGTGACTCACCTGATATCATGCTCGTCAAGTCCTGCTGGTTACTTAAAGGGGTTGTAAAGGTAAACATTTTTTCACCTTAATGCATTCTATGCATTAAGGTGAAAAAACTTTTGACAATACCGCCGCCCCCAGCCCCCCCGTTTTACTTACCTGATGCCTCGAATCTTCGCTGCTCGTTCTCGTCATCTTCATTGCAGCTCAGCCTGGTCGCTGATTGGCTGCAGTGGATGGATTGAAAGCAGCGCAGCCATTGGCTCGCGCTGCTGTCAATCACATCTGATGACGCGGCGCGCCGGGGGGCGGGGCCGAGTGATACAGCGAGCGGCTATAGCCGCCGGCTGTATCACGGGAGCGCGCCCGCAAGCACTCACCACCATGCGAGGGAGCTCGCATTAAGGTGGTTAATGCTTGCGGGGAGGAGCTGAAACAGCCGCCGAGGGACCCCAGAAGACCAGGTTCGGGGCCACTCTGTGCAGAACGAGCTGCACAGTGAAGGTAAGTATAACATGTTTGTTATTTTAAAAAAAAAAAAAATCTTACCTTTACAACCCCTTTAAGCTTTTCAGTCCAGATCCTTTCTGCCTTCGCCTTGTCAACACATCCAGAGACTCTCTCCTGGTTACCTGTTGAAGACTTGCTTGGCTGACCTCCCGTCTTACTATTAGCATTATTAAACAAGTGATTTTTACTGCACTTCAGTCTGTTTGCCATAGCGTTACAGACGCTCCTGAATTTCACGGTTTACCTGGAATCTCCCACTGTGGCTGCTCCGGTACAACCCGTGTTGCAGGCTGCCCCTGCTGCTGCTCTAGTCTCTGTGCAGGCACCCACCTCGAGTACTAGCTCTATAAGAGGTATGTCTGGTTCCGCTCTGCTTCCCCAGCGATTTGGAGGCAATCCAGTTCAATGCAGAGGGTTTCTCAACCAGGTTGAGATATACTTTGAGATGCTGCTCCAGGCGTTTCCCACAGACAGAAGCAAAGTAGGTTTCATGATAACTTTGCGTTCTGAGAGAGCCTTGGCCTGGGCAAACCCTCTATGGGAGACGCAAAAACCTGTTGTCCTGAGTTACCCAGAGTTTGTGGCTTCTTTTAAAAGGGTATTTGACATTTCCGCACTCTCCACTTCTGCTGCCAAGTGCCTCATGTCCATCAGAGTACAAAAACTAGGGATGGGCGAACGGTTCGGCCCGAGCATAAGTTTGGGCTGAACTTTGGTTCGGATGTTCTGCAGAACACCGAACAATATGCAGTGTTCAGGGCAAATTCGAAAGCCGCCAGAACACCATTAAAGTCTATGGGACATTTACATGAAAAATAAAGTGTTCATTTTAAAGGCTTATATGCAAGCTATCGTCATAAAGTGTTTGGGGACCCGGGTCCTGCCCCAGGAGATGTGTATCAATGCAAAAAAAAGTTTTTTTCGGGAGCAGTGATTTTAATAATGCTTAAAGTGAAACAATAAAAGTGAAATTCTTTTTAAATTTTATAACTGGGGGGTGTCTATAGTATGCCTGTAAAGTGGTGCATTTGACACAACATGACATTTCTAAAGGAAAAAGTAATTTAAACGTACTCGCAGCTATAATGAATTGTCGGTCCTGGCAATACAGATAAAAGGTCATTGAAAAAAAAAGGCATGGGATCCCCCAGTCCATTACCAGGCCCTTTGGGTCTGGTATGTATATTAAGGGGAACCCTGAACCAAAATGTAAAAAAAAATTACGTGGGGGTCCCCCCAAGTTCTATACCAGGCCCTTCAGGTCTGGTATGGATATTAAGGGGAACTCCGTGCCAAAATTTTAAAAAAAATGGCGTGGGGGGTCCCCCAAAAATCCATACCAGACCCTTATCCGAGCATGCAACCTGGCTGGCCATAGGAAAAGAGGGGGGACGAGAGAGCCACACCAGGCCACATGCCCTCAACATGGGGAGGGTGCTCTGGGGTATCCCCCCCCAAAGCACCTTGTCCCCATGTTGATTGGGACAAGGGCCTCATCCCCACAACCCTTGCCCGGTGGTTGTGGGGGTCTGCGGGGGGCTTATCGGAATCTAGAAGCCCCCTTTAACAAGGGGATCCCAGCCTCCCCCCCGTGTGAAATGGTAATGGGGTACAAATGTGACAGTGTCAAAATGGTACGTAACCGGGTGGCCCCGCCCCCTCTGACACCCAGGGAAAGCCATGGGGAAGTCCCCATGTGTCAGAGGGGGGCGGGGTCACCCGGGAACGTCACTGTGTGGCCCTACCCTCAGTTATATAAGGACTGTCAAAGCGGAGATGCGTCATACGGCAGGTGCCTCCCATGGAGGCGGGTCGGTCACGGCTTTTTTTTTTTTTTTTTTCCCGGTCCGTCGGCGGAGCGAGAGAAGATGAATGGACTTTGTGGGACATTTATTATTTTTTCATAAAGGAGCTGTGTCTTGTCTTTTGTACCATTTTGACACTTTTTTTTTGTGAAATGGTAGGGGTACATCTGTACCCCGTTACCATTTCACACGGGGGGGGGAGGCCGGAATCCGGGGGTTTCCCTTGTTAAAGGGGGCTTCCAGATTCCGATAAGCTGCCCGCAGACCCCCACAACCAGCGGGCAAGGGTTGTGGCTATGGGGACAAGGTGGTTTGGGGGGCTATGTGGCCTGGTACGGTTCAGGAGGGGGTGCACTCTACTCTCTCGTTCCCCCCCCCCCCCCCCCTCTTTTCCTGCAGCCTGCCAGGTTGCTGTGCTCATATAAGGGTCTGGTATAGATTTTTGGAGGGACCCCCACGCCATTTTTTTTTTGATTCGGGGTTCCCCTTAATATTCATAGCAGACCCAAAGGGCCTGGTAATGGACTGGGGGGGATCAATGCCGTTTTTTTCAATGACTTCTTTTATCTGAATTGCTGGGACCGACAATTCATTATAGCCGCAAGTACTTTTAAATGACTGTTTTTCCTTTAGAAATGTCATTTTGCGCAGGGACTGTTCTAAACCCGGGAAATATGCGCCACTTTACAGGCATACTATAAACACCCCCCAGGTATGCAATTTAAAGGAATATTTCCCTTTTATTGTTTCACTTTAAGCATTATTAAAATCCCTGCTCCCAAAAAAATGGCCGTTTTTTAAAACTTTTTTTTTGCATTGATACATGTCCCCTGGAGCAGGACCCAGGTCCCCAAACACTTTTTTTTTTAATGGAAAACTGCGTTTAATACCAGAACAGGCCATTTGGAGTACCTCATAACGCCATTTGGCATTTGCAACGCTCTGGCAGTTTTCCAGGAATTTATCAACAATGTCCTCTGAGATTTGTTGCAGCTATGTGTGGTGGTTTATCTCAACGATATCCTCATATTTTCCAAGTCCCTAGAGAACCACCACAGAGATATCTGTCGTGTGCTTCAGAAGCTGAGAGAAAATGATCTCTATTGTAAATTGGAGCAGTGCGAGTTCCATTGTGAAGAGGTTAAATTCCTGGGTTATGTCATTTCCACTTTTTTAGATGGACCCAGAGAAACTTTCAGCAGTCCTACAGTGGCCCCGACCCATGGGTATACGTCCTCTGCAACGTTTTCTTGGCTTTGCCAATTATTATAGGAAGTTTATTCGAAACTTCTCGTCCCTGGTCAAACTCCTGAATGATATGACCAGAAAGGACGGTAACCCGCAGAGTTGGTCTCCGGACTCCATTAAGGCCTTTGAGAGTCTCAAGGCTGCCTTTGTTTTTGCTCCTGTGTTGGCACATCCTGATCCTAAGTTACCCTTTATCCTTGAGGTTGATGCTTCTGACGCTGGAGTTGGTGCCCTTCTGTCTCAACGTCCTACCTCTAGCGCTATGCATCCTTGTGGCTACTTTTCCAAGAAATTGTCACCTGCGGAATGCAATTACAAAATTGGGGACAGAGTTGTTAGCGATCATTTTAGCCCTTAAGGAATGGAGGCATCTCCTCGAAGGTATCACTGTCCCGGTTCTCATTCTTACTGACCCTAAGAATCTCACATTCTTGTCTGAGGCTAAACGCCTCTCTCCCAGAAGAGTGCAATGGGCTCTTTTCTTGTCTAGCTTCAATTATAGTCTCATTCTTACCCAGTACTAAAAATGTAAGAGCTCATGCTTTGTCGCAACAGTTTTCCTCCACTTCCAAGTTGGAATCAGTTCCTGTTCCAGTGATTCCTCCTGATCGTATTCTGGCTACGGTTTGCACCAGTCTTACTTCTCCACTGAGTGACAAAATTCTTGCCGCTCAGATCCATGCTCCTCCCGAGAAGCCTGACTGCTGCTTTGTCCCTGAGAGTCCGTACTGCTGTGCTCCAGACTTGCCATTCTCCTAAGGCTGCTGGTCACCCAGGGAAGAATTAACTCTTTTGGGCCATTTCCCATCAATTCTGGTGGCCTAGTCTACGTGCTAATGTAGCTGCTTGTTCCGTGTGTGCTCAGAGTAAGACACCACAACACCTTCCAGTGGGCCTCCTACAACCCATAGCCAATGGAGAGGCCTTTGGCCCACCTGTCCATGGATTTCATTGTGGAGTTACCCAACTCTCAGGGCAGCACAGTTCTCTTTATGGTGGTTGATTGGTTCTCGAAAATGTCTCATAGCATTCCACTTAAGAAGCTACCCACATCTAAGGAACTGGCTTTCATTTTTGCTCGGGAGATCTTTCGCTTTCATGGGCTACCCAAGGTGATCGTCTCGGACAAGGGTAGTCAGTTTTTGCCCCGGTTCTGGCAAGCCTTTTTCTGCACAGTTGGGAAATCGGCTTTCTTTTTCCTCTGCGTATGACCCGCAGTCTAATGGGGCCGCAGAACGAGCCAACCAGTCCTTGGAGCAGTTACTACATTGCTATATTTCTGACCATCATAACAACTGGTCAGACCCCTTACCTTGGGCGGAGTTTGCTCACAATAGTGCCTTGAATTCTGCTTCCTGATTGTGCCTCTCACATGTTCCGCAGAGCGTTCCCGCATTAGAGAAGCATCTCTGTGGTCTCTGTTCTTGGGTACAAGTTCAGGAGGCTTTGCGACATGACAATGATAGGTACAGACTCCATGCTGACCGCAGACGCCTGCCTGTGCCTTCCTACCAGGTTGGGGACAGGGTCTGGCTGTCATCTCTCAACCTCCAGCTCCGTGTTCCCTCACTGAAGTTGGTTTATTGGGCCTTTCCGTATTCTCCACAGGATTAATCCAGTGTCACGCTTTATACCTTCCTTCTAATATGCATATCTCAAATGTATTCCATGTCTCCTTATTAAAACCTTTTGGTTTGCAACCACTTTACCACCTCAATGCCACGTCCTCACCCAGTACAGTTTGAGAACTGAGGAGTATGAAGTACAGTCCATTGACTCCCATAGGTTCCGTGGGCGCATACAGTACCTGATGCATTGGAAAGGGTACGGTCCGGAGGAACGCTCTTGGGTCTCATCTGAGTTGCATGCCCCTGTCGTCCTCCGTGCTTTCCATAGATGTTCTCCCCTCCAAACCTGGTGGTCCTCCGAGGGGAGGGGTCGTTGAGGAGGGGGTACTGTCAGGGCTGGGTTCAGCCCTTCCTTCTCAGAGCAGGCTGCTCAGCTGTCGGTTAATTGCCAGCTCCAATCTTTCCACAGTGACTCACCTGATGATATCCTGCTCGCCAAGTCCTGCTGGTTACTTTAGCTGTTCAGTCCAGATCCTCTCTGCCTTCGCCTTGTTAACACATCCAGAGACTCTCTCCCGTGTACCTGTTAAAGACTTGCTTGGCTGATGTCCCTTCTGGTTCCTAATCCTGCTTGCTGTTCCACCTCGCTGATTCTCTGGTTACCTGATTTCCTGGCTTGTCCTGAAGTACGCTTATGCCTGGCTCCCTGATGTCCTGGCTTGTCTGACTATCCATTCCGGTTACCAATCTCTGGCTATATTTTGACTACGTTTTTATTCTGTTTACCTTTTTACTCTTATTAAACAAGTGTGATTTTTACTGCACTTCTGTCTCGGTCTGATTTTATGGTTTCTGACAAATAGGTCCCCTCAGCAGCCAGCATCAATAGACCCCCCCCCCCCCCCCAGCACCCCTTGCCATTATATATGGTAATTTTACAAATGATGTTCATTATAGAAAAGGTCTTGATACAAAGTAAGACAAAAACTATTCCATGGCTCAACTCGCCAACCAAATTACCTGTCTAACCATCTGCTAAAAGCAGGGGTTTAGTTGGCACACATTTGCAAACGCTGCAAGGCCTCGTCGCGGCACCCTGTGTTGCTTGCAGTCCTAACACTACAAATTTATAAGTGTCTCCACAGTGGAAGCACATGCATAAAATGGATAGATGTGGGGCAGGTGAGCTTGGAGGCAGCCCAGGCCCCCTTAAAGGAACAGGAGCACACTGGACACCCAGCAAGAGAACAATGGCAGCGAAGGTGCCCAGTGTGTCCCCAGGCCATATATACGAACAGTAACAAACTGGCCACTGCCCTAACTGGCCTTCACAGTAAGGAGCACATGGAGGGCCATATGCATGTAAGACAAAAACAATTCCATAGCTCAACTCGCCAACCAGTCTGACCAACCAAATTACCTGTCTAACCATCTGTTAAAAGCATGGGTTTAGTTCGCACACATTTGCAAACACATGTGAAAGCAAGGCCTTGTCACGGCACCCTGTGTTGCCTGCGGTCCTAACGCTACAAATTTATAAGTGCCTCCACAGTAGAAGCACATGCATGGAATGAATAGATGTGGGGTGGGTGAGCCTGATACAAAGACAGCCTTAATATAAAGTACTTACAATGAGATATAATAGCGGTGGAAAAACAAACTTTCAGTTCACATAGATGGGGAGTATACAATGAGGGATATAACAGATTTTTAGCAATGAACGGGCAATGCATTTTTTTGACATATTATTCAAATATACCTAGGGATTACAGCCTCAAAGCATTTAGAAACAGAGTATCTGTAAAAAACATCATTCCAAATTCCAATAGATTTACCATGGTGTCCATATAGATCTCTCTCTCTCTCTCTCTCTCTCTCTCTCTCTCTCTCTCTCTCTCTCTCTCTCTCTCTCGCTCTCTCTCTCGCTCTCTCTCTCGCTCTCTCTCGCGCTCTCTCTCGCGCTCTCTCTCGCGCTCTCTCTCGCGCTCTCTCTCGCGCTCTCTCTCGCGCTCTCTCTCGCGCTCTCTCTCGCGCTCTCTCTCGCGCTCTCTCTCGCGCTCTCTTTCTTCTCTCTCTCTCTCTCTCTCTCTCTCTCTCTCTCTCTCTCTCTCTCTCTCTCTCTCTCTCTGTGTCAAAGTGTGTGATGTATACGTTCTGATAATTTTATATTTACCATACGGTTTAGTACCTGAGGCCAAGGGATGGTAGAAGAGCGCCAGTTGAATGCTTTAGTCCAGTGGATAGAACTAAACAAGATCTGTATTTAATCTAAAACAGGCTATAGGAATATCTGGTATGGGTGTAAATTAAAAGGCATATCTGTGGTGTTAAAGGTATTTTAGTTACTGTGTTTAGGGGACTGATTTTCTGTGGTAAGACAGACTTGGTCCATAGTAGGCCTTGTAGGTAGTATGGAAGAACTGACTGTTCTTCAAATAAAAGCCAGGGGATTTGTGCGGCTGAAGCGTACTATTGTGCTAATTGGGGGAATATTGCTGAAAGATAGTATAACCGTAGGTTTGGAATGCTTAACCATCCTTCAGATTGAGGTCTCTACATCAGAGAGTAGCTTAACCTGGGTTTTTTTGTTTTGCCAAATTTGTTAATATCTCTTTGGAGTGAATCTAAAGTGTTTTTAGGGATTAAAAGAGGGAGCGCTCTGAAAAAAAAGTTTGGGTAAAATAACCATTTTTGTGGCGACTATTCTTCCCATGAACGAAATATGATACGTTGACCGTAGATTTTTAATGAATTAAATGTTGGATAATTTGCTTGAAATAAGGTTTTATATGAGGGAGTAATATGGATTCCCAAATATCTAAATAAGTTAGAGCACCAATTGAATAGAAATCTTTCCCTTAGTAATGATGTTAACGCTGGTGGATTATTAATGGGTAGAGCAGAACATTTGGATAGGTTTTCGCTTAAACCAGTCAGGTCATATAATATGTTTTCGTAAGGTTTGGTAGGGAGATAAGTGGTTCAGTGAGAAATAAAAGGTCGTCTGCATAGAGGTTTGAATTCTTTAGATCCTTTAGTGTATCTTTTTAAGGTCTATATTATGTCAGGTAGCACAGGCAAGGGGCTCTATAGCCAAAGCAAAGAGGAGCAGGGATATTGGGCACCCCTGCATGGTGCCCCTGCTTAATGGGAAGTCTGACTTAGTTATTACCTGCAAGTTTGTGTTCGTGGATCATGGTATAAGGCTTTAAAGCCGTGTAGAAATTCTTTACAGATGCCATATCTGGGGAGCAATAAGTCCAAGTAGAACCAGCTAACACTGTCAAAAGCTTTATGGATGTCAAGTGTAAGTAAGATTGTAAATTAGCGTCTTGGATAATATTTGTTGTTAACCTTATGTTATCTGTTATTTGCCTGTCTGAAATGAATCCGGATTAATCTGGATGGATTAAGGGGAAAATAACTGAAACTAGTCTATCAGCTAGCATGCGACCGGATATTTTTAGATCATTATCTGACTGAGATTGGGCGATTAGTTTTGTGGGATAGTGATCTTTATTAGGTTTAGGTAAAAGTGACATATTTGCTAATAGCATTTCAGTTGGTAATTTATTTCCTTGTAGGATATGGTTATATAATTTGGAAAGGTCAGGGGTTAATGTAGAAGCACATTTTTTTTGTAATAAGCTGTGGAGTAACCATCAGGGCCTGGAGCTGTAGAGGTTTTTAGGGAACCTATAATTCTACGAATTGTTATATCTGAACATGGGGCGTTTAGGGTTTCAATTTGCTGATTGGAGAGAGTGGGGAGTACAATATCCTCAAGCCAATGTAAGCAGGATTGCTTAGGTAATGTTTGAGGGGTGGAGAGAAGTTTTTTTTTTTTTTATAAAAGTCTGAAAATATGTCCATAACTCCTCTGGGTGGGATATTAGATTACCTGATGTGTTCCTTAATTTATAGATATGGGGAGGTTTTGTGGTTTGATTTAATTTTCCAGCAAACATAGTGGAAGATGAGTTACTGTACAGTAAAAATCTTGCTTTGGACCATCTTAGGGCTTTTTCTGTGTTTGTTGTTAGTAAAGTGTCTAAGGCTTTGCGTTTCTCTTGAATGTGGTTGAGGAGGTCTCTAGAAGGGGATTGATTATGTTTATAGTATAAACGATCCAGGTCTTTGGTAAGCGATTTGATATCTGCTAGTTTTGTTTTGTATTTTTGCTGATTCTATGTTGATTAAGTGACCTCTCATGACTGACTTATGGGCCATCCATATTGTTGAGGGTGGCATATCTAGGGTTGTATTATGTGCGAAATAATGTTCTAGATGAGATAGCTGCTGTGTAACCATATGATCAGTAAATAGAGAATCATTTATTCGCCATTTGTATGGTGTAGGGGCAAGGCCTATATGCGAAGTTGTAAAGGAGACAATATGGTGGCCTGACCAGGGACATGAATGGATATCCGCTTTTGAGGAGTTGGCTAGGAGTACTGGGGTGCAAAATTATCATGTGGATGTGAGTAAAATATGTATGCTTTGATACCTACATCATGTGCTCTCCTCGTGTCCACCAATTGATGGTTATTTAATCTGCGATTTAGTGAAATAGGGTGCATATTGTTATATGTATTATCCCTTTACCATTCTATTTATGGTTACTGTGAAGACATTTATAATATTTTGTGGCAAACCAGTGAGAGAGATGAATGTTTAGCTAAAAAAAATAAATAAATCTGTACTTTTTTTTTTTTTTTTTTTTTTTATGAGCAGCCTGCAGGATGGTTATTTTTCTGGGGGCATATCTGGTGGTGGTTTGGGGCAAAGGGCAAAGGGCCCTGTGAATCCTGTCACACATGAACGAAGATGGAGGATTTTCAGGGAGGAGAGATTGGAACAATTTGGAAACAGCAGGCATCAGTTCTGTGACTGATTCAGGGATTCCATGGATTCTTAAATTGTTCCTGCGATTCCAAGTCCTCGACCTGAGTTTGGAGATGGGAGTAATTTTCAGCTAAAATCTCAAAATCCTTCCTTAAACCGTTGTGTGCTAGAGATAATTTGTCATGTTTAGTCTCTAATATGTCAGCTTCCCTGGGAGGGCGCACTATCTCCTGCTTCAGTGTGCTTGTTGTTTTATGCAGTTTAGATTGAATCTTGTTAGCTAATGTGTCATAAATTGCTGACAGGCTAGCCTCTAAATCTGCTTTGGTGAGTTGAGAAGGGTACTCACTTTCTTGCTGTACTGTAACTTTCTCCAGAGAGGCACACGAGGCAGCAGGGGATGCCGAAGAAGAATGGGTGCCATCTTAAAACATCCTGTGCTTGTCCTTTGCGTGGAGTAAAAAGTTGGTTAGGGAATGCTGTGACTGGCGACAGTGAGCCTTTTTGCCCGACGGCTTGCACAGGGTGTCCTGCAGGGGTGCAGATAAAAATCGGGTGTCAGACTTGAATTATAGCCCTGCGGATTGTGCTTTAATCTCCGTGACCGGCGGAGCTGCTAAGTAGAGCTGCTGTCCTGCAACGTGCCGTGCATGCGTCCCTGCCATTATATATGTTCAGTACTGGAAACTGCATTCCCCTGCTTTCTCACTGAAAAAAGCACTGGATGCCAGAGCATAAATTCAGTCCAAGATATCACCAACATATCATGTTCAGATAAACGGACAGAACACTTTAGTGTCACCAACAGAAAGCAGCAACATTCTAAGGTCATGAAGGATTTCTTCCTTAGGCAGCCAAGACAATCACTGCTGCCTGAGAAAGAGGCCCTTAGTGGTCCTGAAACTTCAGTGTTTTCTGATGGTGACATTAAGGCTCCATTTACACCTGAGCGTAGTGCTGCAACAGCTGCTGCACTTTTTTTTTTTTTTTTTTCTTATCTTATTTGTGGCGTTTTTGAGCAGCACTATTCATTTGAATGGGCCTCCCTCTTCTCCAAAAAAAATCATGTACCAAATCTTGGCAGTGTCAGGCACGTTTTGTCGCTCGACCATTGCGGCAAAATTGCACTGCATTTGGGAAATGATGGCATCGCAAACGCGTCCAGTGTTTTGGTGCTATTCCGGAATCGCAGGCAGAATTGCACGATTCCACCCTGTGATTCGAGTACGTTCAGGTGTGAGCGGGGCCTAAAGTGTCCTGTCTTTTTTTTATCTGAACTTGGTATGGTGGTGATATCTTGGACTGGATTTATATGCAGTAGGAGATTTAATTCTTTCTTTTTCTCAAACTTCTATCTGCAAACTAAAAGGAAGTGTTTGCAGTTGGGCCAAAACAACCCAAACTAAGCCTTGGGTACATAAACTTGTTTAACCACCTGCCGACCGCCGCACGTTGGCAGAATGGCACGGGCAGGCAAAAGGACCAACAGGTACGTCCTTGCCTTCTCACGGGCGGGGGGTCCGATTGGACCCCCCCCCCGGTGCCTGCGGCGGTCGGATTCTCATCAGGAGCGATGAGAGGTGAGGGGGCGGCCACTCATTCATGGCTCCCCCCTCGCTCCTGGCGAATGACAGGCTTCCTCGGCTTCTGCATAGTAAACAGAAGCGGAGGAAGTGATGTCATCTCTCCTCGGCTCGGTATTTTCCGTTCCGGCGCCGAGGAGAGAAGACAATGTGTGCACAAACACTACACACACAGTAGAACATGCCAGGCATACTGTACACCCCCGACACCCCCCCCCGACACACTGACACCAAGCAGTTTTTTTTTTCTGATTACTGCATTGGTGTCAGTTTGTGACAGTGTGGTAGGGCAGTTAGTGTTAGCCCCCTTTAGGTCTAGGGTACCCCCCTAATAAAGTTTTAACCCCTTGATCACCCCTTGTTGCCAGTGTCACTAAGCGATAATTTTTCTGATCGCTGTATTGGTGTCACTGGTGACGCTAGTTAGGGAGGTAAATATTTAGGTTCGCCGTCAGCGTTTTATAGCGTCAGGGACCCCCATATAATACCTAATAAAGGTTTTAACCCCTTGATTGCCCCCTAGTTAACCTTTCGCCAGTGATCACCGTATAACTGTTATGGGTGATGCTGGTTAGTTTGTTTGTTTATTTTTTATAGTGTCAGGGCACCCACCGTTTATTACCGAATAAATGTTTAGCCCCCTAATCGCCCGGTGGTGATATAACTTGGGTTTTAGGGTCAGATAAGGTCTGCGTCGCCTCAGGCAGCGTCAGGTTAGCGCCAGTACCGCTAACATCCACGCACGCAGCATACACTTCCCTTAGTGGTATAGTATCTGAACGGATCAATATCTGATCAGATCTATACTAGCGTCCCCAGCAGTTTAGGGTTTCCAAAAACGCAGTGTTAGCGGGATCAGCCCAGATACCTGCTAGCACCTGCGTTTTGCCCCTCTGCCTGGCCCAGCCCACCCAAGTGCAGGATCGATCGATCACTGTCACTTAAACACTAAACGCATAACTGCAGCGTTCGCAGAGTCAGGCCTGATCCCTGCGATCGCTAACAGTTTTTTTGGTAGCGTTTTGGGGAACTGGCAAGCACCAGCGGCCTAGTACACCCCGGTCGTAGTCAAACCAGCACTGCAGTAACACTTGGTGACGTGGCGAGTCCCATAAGTGCAGTTCAAGCTGGTGAGGTGGCAAGCACAAGTAGTGTCCTGCTGCCACCAAGAAGACAAACACAGGCCCGTCGTGCCCATAATGCCCTTCCTACTGCATTTGCCAATCCTAATTGGGAACCCACCACTTCTGCAGCACCCGTACTTCCCCCCCATTCACATCCCCAACCAAATGCAGTTGGCTTCATGAGAGGCATTTTCTTTATGTCCTCCCGAGTACCCCTACCCAACGAACCCCCCCCCCCCCCCAAAAAAAAAATGTTGTGTCTGCAGCAAGCGCGGATATAGGCGTGACACCCGCTATTATTGTCCCTCCTGTCCTGACAATCCTGGTCCTTGCATTGGTGAATGTTTTGAACGCTACCATACACTAGTTGAGTATTAGCGTAGCGTACAGCATTGCACAGACTAGGACACACTTTCACAGGGTCTCCCGAGATGCCATCGCATTTCGAGAGACCCGAACCTGGAACCGGTTACAGTTACAAAAGTTGGTTACGAAAAAAGTGTGAAAAAAACACAAAAAAAAAAAAAAAAAAAGTTTTTTATTGTTCACTCTCTCTATTCTCTCTATTGTTCTGCTCTTTTTTACTGTATTCTATTCTGCAATGTTTTATTGTTGTTATATGTAAAAAGAGAACATTTGGTGGGACTTTGAGTGAGGTATAGGGGTGCCGCTCAGGTCCCCCCTCCATCCCAATTAGATAATAAAAGTAAAAAAGAGCAAGTAGCGGGACTTTATATAAGCACACGGGAGCAGTAATAAATAAAAATGAATGGCTTTAAATGAATTCAGATTATCATAAAGTTTTTATATTCAAATAATTCAATGCATTTTACTATATATAACCTTTTGTATAACTTTACAATTCATTGAAGCCAGAAAAATATACATAAATACATATTCCAACAAGGAATCAATACATGATATGAAATATAGAAAACATTTGGAACATGGTTGCATGATTGGGTTAATAAAATATACAGGTTAGGAGATCAAAAAATAAAATTTATAAAAAAGGAATTGTATTGGAACGGCCTGACCAGATGCATCATTGTATACACTAGGTTGTTGGCTCTACGCGTTTCAAGGTCTTTATGCCTATCATCAGGAGCAAAAAACCATAGTGATAATCTAAAAAATAATGAAAATAGAAAATTCATTAAAACAGAAAAAAAACACAACGGACAAGAAGGGTCCCACCTTTCTTGGACCCAGCCTGCCCATACACTTACATGGTGGTCCTCACAGTGATGGTGCGGCCATGAAATCCCCAGACCGAACCAAATGGGTCCCGCAAAGGAGCTGAGGGGACATGCTGCGGTGGGCAGAACACAAGAATGAACGACGCCCCGCAAGGGTGACAATGTGGAAAAAAGTATTGGATCAATGGAAACAAATCTGGGGAGAAAAAAGGGGTTGCTGTAAAGTTGACAAAAGCAGGAGGTGAATAAAAGGGGGTAAGAAAAGGTGAAGGAAATAAGTGTACAGGAAGGAGGAGAGTAGAGATGGAAACAAAGAAAAGGGTGAAGGGAAAAATAGACTGGAAATGAGAAACAAAGAAATGATGGTAAGAAGGAGATGTGTGTACCTGAATCAGAATAACTCCAAACAAAGGTGCCTAAGTGCATGATGGTGGACAAATACAGGTGTGTTCCGTGCAGAGTGTAAAATCCATGCAGGGAAGAAGCCCCGCACGGAACACACCTGTATTTGTCCACCATCATGCACTTAGAGCCCATTCACACAGGGGCAACTTTGGATCCGACTCCAAGTCGCCCCAAGTCGCCCCTAGTCGCCTCAAGTCGCGCTACAAGAAAAAATCAATGTAAGTGAATGGATCTGTCTTAATGCACACTACTGCAGTCGCTCCGACTTCAGAAAAGGTTCCTGTACTACTTCAATCCGACTTGAAGGCAACTTGTACCCATTGATTTCAATGGAAGTTGCCTCCAAGTCTGATCACTGTTCATACTGAGGCAACTTTACAGGAAGCAGAAAAGAAACAGAAAGTAATTTCCTCCACTAAACAGCCAGCCCCCTCCTTCTCACACACAGCTGATAAGCTCTGATTGGCCACTTGTAAAGTTCCCTGTCCTGGAGGCGACTTCAAGTTGTGTTGTAAGTTGCCCCAAGTCGTGCTGTGATTCATACTCAAGTCGTGTCCAAGTTGCCTCCCAAAGTCGTGCTGGAAGTCGTGTTGCCCCTGTGTGAATGGGCTCTTAGGCACCTTTGTTTGGAGTTATTCTGATTCAGGTACACACATCTCCTTCTTACCATCATTTCTTTGTTTCTCATTTCCAGTCTATTTTTCCCTTCACCCTTTTCTTTGTTTCCATTTCTACTCTTCTTCCTGTACACTTATTTCCTTCACCTTTTCTTACCCCCTTTTATTCACCCCCTGCTTTTGTCAGCTTTACAGCAACCCCCTTTTTCTCCCCAGATTTGTTTCCATTGATCCACTACTTTTTTCCACATTGTCACCCTTGCGGGGCGTCGTTCATTCTTGTGTTCTGCCCACCGCAGCATGTCCCCTCAGCTCCCGTGCGGGACCCATTTGGTTCGGTCTGGGGATTTCATGGCCGCACCATCACTGTGAGGACCACCATGTAAGTGTATGGGCAGGCTGGGTCCAAGAAAGGTGGGACCCTTGTCCGTTCTGTTTTTTTTTTTTTTTTTTTTTTTTTTAATAAATTTTCTATTCATTATTTTTTTAGATTATCACTATGGTTTTTTGCTCCTGATGATAGGCATAAAGACCTTGGAACGCGTAGAGCCAACAACCTAGTCTATACAATGATGCATCTGGTCAGGCCGTTCCAATACAATTGTTTTTTCCTTTTTTATACATTTTATTTTTTGTTCTCCTAACCTGTATATTTTATTAACCCAATCATGCAACCATGTTCCAAATGTTTTCTATATTTCATATCATGTATTGCTTCCTTGTTGGAATATGTATTTATGTATATTTTTCTGGCTTCAATGAATTGTAAAGTTATACAAATGGTTATATATAGCAAAATGCATTGAATTATTTGAATATAAACTTTATGATAATCTGAATTCATTAAAAGCCATTCATTTTTATTACTGCTCCCGTGTGCTTATATAAAGTCCCGCTACTTGCTCTTTTTAGTTTTATTATGTTTTATCATGTTTGCTTTTCAGGTATGCAATTTTTTTATACTTTACCGTTTACTGTGTTTTATTGTTAACCTTTTTTTTGTCTTCAGGTACGCCATTCAGCTGCAGCACGGATTTATTTATCTTGACGGCAACAGCGTTTGCTCCCACGATATATAAAGCCGTGACCCCAGCGGAGGTGATATATGCCGAAGCATGGGGACAGCAGGGGCGGAGAAGCGATTTTGCTCCTACATTTTGCGGGAGGATGCCCCATGCTTCGGCATATATAAACGGTGCATGTATGCCCATCATTAGAAGTGGGTGGATGAAGGGAGATATTCTAATGGTGGGCATACCCACCAATCAATCTTTTTTTCGTTCAGCAGACAGGCTACATGAAAAAAAAGGATTACAATATATGCCCAACAAGGACCAGCAACGTACTGGTATGTTGCTGGACTTTGAGTGGTTATACCAGAATGATGCCTGCAGGTTTAGGTATCATCTTGGTATCATTCTTTTCATCTAGCGGTCGGCTTTCATGTAAAAGCAATCCTAGTGGCTAGTTAGCCTCTAGACTGCTTTTACAAGCAGTGGGAGGGAATGCCCCCCCCCCCCACCATCTTCCATGTTTTTCTCTGGCTCTCCTGTCCCAACAGGGAACCTGAGAATGCAACCGGTGATTCAGCCAGCTAACCATAGAGCTGATCAGAGACCAGAGTGGCTCCAAAAATCTCTATGGCCTAAGAAACCGGAAGCTACGAGCATTTCATGACTTAGATTTCGCCGGATGTAAACAGCACTATTGGGAAATTGGGAAAGCATTTTATCACACCGATCTTGGTGTGGTCAGATGCTTTGAGGGCAGAGGAGAGATCTAGGGTCTAATAGACCCCAATTTTTTCAAAAAAGAGTACCTGTCACTACCTATTGCTATCATAGGGGATATTTACATTCCCTGAGATAACAATAAAAATTATTAAAAGAAAAAATGAAAGGAACAGTTTAAAAATAAGATAAAGTAAAAAAATAATAAAAAAAAAAAGCACCCCTGCCCCGCCCCCCCCGCCCCGCTCTAGCGCAAAGACGAACGCAAGCGTCGGTCTGGCGTCAAATGTAAACAGCAATTGCACTATGCATGTGAGGTATCACCGCGAAGGTCAGATCGAGGGCAGTAATTTTTGCAGTAGACCTCCTCTGTAAATCTAAAGTGGTAACCTGTAAAGGCTTTTAAAAATGTATTTAGTTTGTCGCCACTGCACGTTTGTGCGCAATTTTAAAGCATGTCATGTTTGGTATCCATGTACTCGGCCTAAGATCATCTTTATTTCATCAAACATTTGGGCAATATAGTGTTTTTTAGTGCATTAAAATTTAAAAAGTTTTTTGTTTTTTCCCCCAAAAAATCGCTGCGCAAATACTGTGTGAAAAAAAAAACCCACCATTTTATTCTGTAGGGCGTTTGCTTTAAAAAAATATATGTTTGGGGGTTCACAGTCATTTTCTTGCAAAAAAAAATAATTTTTTCATGTAAACAAGTGTCAGAAAGGGCTTTGTCTTCAAGTGGTTAAGAGTGGGTGATATGTGACATAAGCTTCTAAATGTTGTGCATAAAATGCCAGGACAGTTCAAACCCCCCCCCCCCCAAATGACCCCATTTTGGAAAGTAGACACCCCAAGCTATTTGCTGAGAGGTGTGTCGAGTCCATGGAATATTTTATATTTGTGACACAAGTTGCGGGAAAGACAATTTTTTTTTTTTTTTTTTTTTTTGCACAAAGTTGTCACTAAATGATATATTGCTCAAACATGCCATGGGCATATGTGGAATTGCATCCCAAAATACATTCTGTTGCTTCTCCTGAGTATGGGGATACGGAGCCCCGTACGTGGCTAGGCTCCCAGAAAGTCCCACACATGTGGTATCCCCGTACTCGGGAGAAGCAGCTAAATGTATTTTGGGGTGCAATTCCACATATGCCCATGGCCTGTGTGCGCAATATATCATTTAGTGATAACTTTTTGTAATTTTTTTTTTTTTTTTGTCATTATTCAATCACTTGTGCAAAAAAAAAAAAAAATTTGCCACTTTCCCGCAACTTGTGTCAAAATATAAAATGTTCCATGGACGCAACATGCCTCTCAGCAAATAGCTTGGGGTGTCTACTTTCCAAAATGGGGTCATTTGGGGGAGTTTGTGCCATCTGGTCATTTTATGGCCTTCAAATCTGTGATAGGTAGTGAGGAGTGAAATCAAAAATTTACGCCCTTAGAAATCCTGAAGGCGGTGATTGGTTTTCGGGGCCCCGTACGCGGCTAGGCTCCCAAAAAGTCCCACACATGTGGTATCCCCGTACTCAGGAAAAGCAGCTGAATGTATTTTGGGTTGCAATTCCACATATGCCCATGGCCTGTGTGAGCAATATATCATTTAGTGACAACTTTTTGTAAATTTTTTTTTTTTTTTGTCATTATTCAATCACTTGGGACAAAAAAAATTAATATTCAATGGGCTCAACATGCCTCTCAGCAATTTCCTTGGGGTGTCTACGTTCCAAAATGGGGTCATTTGGGGGGGTTTTGTACTGCCCTGCCATTTTAGCACCTCAAGAAATGACATAGGCAGTCTTAAATTAAAGGCTGTGTAAATTCCAGAAAATGTACCCTAGTTTGTAGGCGCTATAACTTTTGCGCAAACCAATAAATATACTTATTGAAATTTATTTTTACCAAAGACATGTAGCTGAATACATTTTGGCCTAAATGTATAACTAAACTTGAGTTTATTGGATTTTTTTTTTATAACAAAAAGTAGAAAATATTTATTTTTTCAAAATTTTCGGTCTTTTTCCGTTTATAGCACAAAAAATAAAAAACAGCAGAGGTGATCAAATACCATCAAAAGAAAGCTCTATTTGTGGGAAGAAAAGTACGCAAATTTCGTTTGGGTACAGCATTGCATGACTGCGCAATTAGCAGTTAAAGCGACGCAGTGCCAAATTGTAAAAAGTGCTCTGGTCAGGAAGGGGTTAATATGTTAATTTTTATTATGCTAGATATTTATCAACTCCAGAAAACCAATGATTAAATAACAGGTACAGGTTATCTAATTTAAATAGTTTTTTTTTTTAATGTGTGGAAGTAGGGTTGGTTTGAAACTATAAAGGGCTGAACAGATCATAGAGCAACTAGTCCTGTATTGGAAGCACCTCTGAAGCATAACTGGTAACGGGACTATTTTCTGTCTTCCTTTTTTTTTTTTTTTTTTTTCTAGCAGATCCCATGATTATTGGTGTTTTTAATATACCTTTTGTAATCTCAACATGATTCTATTTTATATTTATATTGGTACAATGAATTGTTATGCTGGTCTCATTATGTATGTGAAATGTAATTATGTTAGCACAGCTGCATAGCATGTACTTATATAATTTGTCTCATTTGCTCAGGTGAAGATGTTGGTGTACAGTCTTCTAGTCCTCTCCTTGGCACTTTGTGGAACATTTGCTAACATAGGTAGTAAGTATATTTCTTGTGCAGAAAGAACTATAATCTACAACAGTTCTGTGACCCAAAATCAATCTGTTATTGTGCTGTGAGTATCAATGTTAGCATGGTCATGGGACTCCCAATGCTCTTTTGAATATAAAGTTCTAATAAAATGGCAATCTAAGGACTCCGAAAAACTTTTGTGACCCCATCCCAAATTCGAACATGTTCCAACAAGAGGCTGTGCACATCTGTGTTCAAAGCTGCCAACCTAGACACATTATTTGCAAACCATCCATCCAAACGAGTGAGTTGTGTATGCTTGAATTTATATACTCGTACTTTTTGTTCAGGTTGGTGAAGGATTTTTTCATGCTACAAAACACCCGTAACAATGGTATTTTAGGTCACATTGACATTTGTATTGTAGGACTAACATATGAGGTGATGGGGAAAAAAAATGAAAATGTTGGCAGGCTACAGTGCCTTGCAAAAGTATTCACCCCCTTGGCTTTTTACCTATTTTGTTACATTACAGCCTTTAGTTCATTGTTTTTTTTTAATCTGAATTATATGTGATGGATCAGAACACAATAGTCTAAGTTGGTGAAGTAAAATTAGAAAAATATATACATAAAACTATTTTTCAGAAATTAAAAAATGATAATTGGCGTGTGTATGTATTCACCCCCTTTGTTATGAAGCCCATAAAAATCTCTGGTGTAACCAATTACCTTCAGAAGTCACATAATTGGTGAAATGTTGTCCACCTGTGTGCAATCTAAGTGTCACATGATCTGTCATTACATATACACACCTTTTTGAAAGGCCCCACAGGCTGCAACACCTAAGCAAGAGGCACCACTAAACAAACACTTCCACGAAGACTAAGGAACTCTCCAAATAAGTACAAGTCAGGGTTAAGTTATAAAAAAAATCTAAATCTTTGATCCCTAGGAGCACCATCAAATCTATCATAACCAAATGGAAAGAACATGGCACAACAGCAAACCTTCCAAGAGACTGCCACACACCAAAACTCAGGGACTGGGCAAGGAGGGCATTAATCAGAGAGGCAGCACAGAGACCTAAGGTAACCCTGGAGAAGCTGCAGAGTTCCACAGCAGAGACTAGCGTATCTGTACATAGGACGACAATAAGCCATACACTCCATAGAGTTGGGCTTTATGGCAGAGTGGCCAGAAGAAAGCCATTACTTTCAGCAAAAAACAAAATGGCACGTTTTGCGTTTGCAAAAAGGCATGTGGGAGACTCAAAATATATGGAGGAAGGTGCTCTTGTCTGAGATTAAAACTGAACTTTTTGGCCATCAAAGAAAACCCTATATCTGGCGCAAACACTTTACATCACCCAAAGAACACCATCCCCACAGTGAAACATGGTGGTGGCAGCATCATGCTGTGGGGATGTTTTTCAGCAGTCGGGACTGGGAAACTGGTCAACGTTGAGGGAAAGATGGAGCAAAACCTGTACCACTCTGTGTGTGATTTGAGGCTAGGACAGAGGTTCACCTTCCAGCAAGACAATGACCCCAAACACACTGCTAAAGCAACACTTGAGTGGTTTAAGGGGAAACATGTAAATGTGTTGGAATGGCCTAGTCAAAGCCCAGACCTCAATCTAATAGAAAATCTGTGGTCAGACTTAGATTGCTGTTCACAAGCGCAAACCATCCAACTTGAAGGAGCTGGAGCAGTTTTGCAAGGAGGAATGGGCAAAAATCCCAGTGGTAATATGTGGCAAGCTCATAGAGACTGATCCAAAGCGACTTGGAGCTGTGATAGCTGCAAAAGGTGGCTCTACAAAGAATTGACTTTAGGGGGGGTGAATAGTTATGCAAATTTACTTTTTCTGATATTTTATCCTATTTGCTTCACAGTAAAAAAAAAAAAAATCTTCAAAGTTGTAGGCATGTTCTGTAAATTAAATGATGCAAATCCTCAAACAATCCATGTTAATTCCAGGTTGTGAGGCAACAAAACATGAAAAATGCTAAGGGAGATGAATACTTTTGCAAGGCACTGGTATATAGTATGTATAGATTCAAAAATATATCCATAAGTAAAAAATAGTGATCTAAAATGTATATTTAGACAATTACAGCCCAAAGTTTTCCATTCAATTTGAATGTTGTCCCTCTTGATAGTTTTTATGATTCCAAAATGTTTTTTTTTTTTTTTTTTTTTTGTTATAATAATTCTGCGTTTTTGTATTGACTGGTAATTCTGTAGCCTAATTAAAGACATTCTGACAACAAATATAAGTGTAATATAGACCTTTGTACTTGGATTACATTGAAAGATGCTGCAATGAAAGATGAGTTTATCATGTCAAGAGCCCTTTGAAATATAAATATTATGATAGGTTCATTTGTACATAAATGCATGTTGAAAGTGATTAAAGAATGCTAACTGTCAAAAAATACAGGAAGATGTACAGTATATTTGTGTAGCAAGGCCCCAGGCCTCCTTCGGTCTAATGAGAACCTCCAGGGCCAGAGACATCCTTCTGTATATGGTGGGTTGTGAGGCATAGTGGGTGCAAGGTGATTAAAGTTTTTGGGCAGCAGACACTTATTGAATGCAAAAGAGATTTTTATTTCTCCTAAACTTTTGAGGGAGAGGGGGTTAGGGCCCTTAGGTAGTTGCAAGTTCAATTGGCAGACTCCTAGACTTCAATAGGAGGACAGCCATGCAGGGAAAGGCATCCAGCAAGACTCCACATCTGCATGTGCAGGAATGCTGTCTCCTATGGCAACAGTCTTTAACAGTTCCTAACACAAAGCGTAACAGTTCCTTTCACTTCCATTACAATCACTCCTTGTAGTTCTTTAGCCCACTGAGCTTCCAGTCTCTCACTAGACCCGCTGATTCACTGCTACTGAATCCCTTGCGCTCCTCCAATTTTCACAATGGTATCTTCCTTAAGCGTCACCCCTACCTCTCTGCTGGGTCCCTAGCTTGGCACTCAAGATACCTCTCAAGCTTCAACCAACTAGCCTGCTCAGTCCCTGGCTTGACACACAAGGCTGCTCTGCAAGCATCACCTCCTTTGGTTGGGTCTCTGGCTTGATACCCACTGAAGTTTCCCGATTCTTCACCGTCCCCAGTTGGTGAGAATGCTGCTCCGGTACTTGCTTCAGTTACTCACTGTGGTCCCTGGCAATAAGGTGGTTGGTCTCTTAGTGGCCACAGCTTCCCTGCCACCTCTGACCACCACAGGTTCTCCTCACTTTTGTTTGGACTGCAAGCAGCAATCCCAACCCTGCGCTGCTCTCCTGCTTCTGGGCAGGCCCTCAGACAGCCTAGCAGCCAGATGTGCCGGGATAGGCCCAATCTCCGGCCTAGCAGCCCGGGCAGTACAACACACGTCCACCCAGACAGCTGTCCAGGTGGCACAGAACATAGATCACCTGACTACACCCCTAATATATCGGCTCTCCCAGCAGGACAAGGGATTCAAGAAAACCCCTGCCCATTGGCTGAGATACCCCGTATACCCATAACCTGACCTTGCGTTGCCGTTCTCATATCTAGTACCACCAAGTACCTGGCCACCTAGTGGTAGAAGAGAAAAGTGCAACAAGGCCAAACTTGGGGAGAAATCAATAGGTCTCTAACAATAAACCAGGATAATTATTCCTGGCAAGTAAATTTGTGAGTAGCAACCCTGCCAAAACTCCAGGAGGCTACATTTGTTTCTCTGTTTGTCCACATGTTTATTTTAGGATATGCTTCTCTTGCTGGGAGGAAGCAGACCCTGTTCGCATGTTATGACGCTGACAACATTGGCTACAGGAGCTGTAAGGCAATCAAGAATTCAAACGGAGATGCTAAAGGTGAGATGCATATTTATACAGTATATCAGGGAACACATTCACAATGTCCTTTCAATCACTATGAACAATGATCAAACCTAGCTAGTGGCTTTTATAATCATTACAAAAATATTAAATATTATATACCTGTATTTTTGAAAAGCCAATAAAAATGTTGAAGAAAAGACAAAATCAGATATAGAATTGTTAAGTGTTCTTGCATAGCAAGACCACTTACTGTTATCTCACATATATTATTATTCTTATTATAGGCAAATTTACCACCCTAACTCCTCCCACAGTTTTTACACTGCATAGACAAGTAATATACCGAAACGTGTGGATTGTTCCCGATTGGCGTGCTATTACTTTGTGGAACGTTTCGTCGAATGGTTCACAAAATATCGTCGTTTTTGCAGCGAAATTGGTCCCATAGGAATGAATGGTGAAATGTTCAAAACTAGAGTGGGAGGTGACAAACTGAAAAATCAGGACATGATTTCTAAACTGCCGCCACTCCCTCATTTTCAAGCCCACCTACACAAATCTTATATCAAAACGTTCAGCTATCCCTGCTGCCACTAAACATGTCCACGGCTAAGCCATAGTCCTGATAGTTTTCACAATATGACCATTTGTTTGCAACTCACGCCGTCCATTGACATTTATTGAAACTACACTCTAGCCACTTCAAATTTGAAGGGCAATATCTAAACTGTGCCTTCATTTTTAATATTTCAGAGACATACTATGTATCAAAATCTAGGTCTGGGTCTTGTGATTCTCACGATATAAAGCTCTTCACTGTAGGATTTATAGTTTTTAAAATACGACCATTTGAAGTACTGCAGTTATTACAGCTATCATGAGCCTGTGTATTGTGTATTGAGCAGTGGTTGTTTGTGGAACGTTTCACTAAATGGTTCACGAAATATCGTTGTTTTTGCGGCAAAATTAGTCCCATAGGAATGAATGGCGAAATGTTCAAAACTGGAGTGGGAGGTGACAAAAGCTGACAACCCCATGATCATACCACCCTAACTCCTCCCACAGCTTTTAAACTACATAGACAGTAATATACCGAAGGTGCGGATTGTTCCCGATTGGTGTGCTATTACTTTGTGGAACGTTTCGCCGAATTTTTCACAAAATATCGTAGTTTGTGCGTAAAATTGGTCCCATAGGAGTGAATGGCGAAATGTTCAATGTCATTTAATTGGTGTGCTATTACCTTGTGGAACTTTGTGAAAAGCTGAAAAATACCAGTGTGAATCCGGAATCAATGTCAGTTAAATTGGTGTCCTATTACTTTGTGGAACGTTTCGCCGAATGGTTCACGAAATATAGTCGTTTTTGCGGTGAAATTGGTCCCATAGGAATGAATGGCGAAATGTTCAAAACTAGAGTGGGAGGTGACAAAAGCTGACAACCCCATGAATGGCCAAAACATTATGACCACCCCATGATCAGCCAAAACATTATGACTGCCCCATGAAAAAAAAAAAATTTTTGAAAAAGAAATAACTTTTGAAAAAAATGTTCAGCTCTTTCAGCTAATGATGGGACTTCAACTTTTTTACTACTATTTATACTTTTTAAAATATTAAGCTTTTTAACACTTTTCAGTTACTCAAGCCACTCCACCCTGTTACTCCGCCCACTCCAGTTGTAGAGGCAAGAACACTTTTCAAAATTTCCCCAGAAATTGTAGCTTTTCTAGTTATTAAGTGTTCTTGCATAGCAAGACCACTTACTGTTATCTCACATATATAATATTAAGTGTTCTTGCATAGCAAGACCACTTACTGTTATCTCACATATATATTATTATTCTTATTAGTGGGACTGCTTTAGCAGTCCCACTATTGTTGTTCGATTTTATTTTTATTAATTTTATTCCGTACGTTTTTTGGCTCTGCGTAACTTCTGCATGCTTTCAGCTATTAAAACCATTCAACTATTAAAATGTTCGTCTTTTAGCTGATGTGTGCTCTTTTTCAACTTTTTTTCTACCATTTATACTTTTTAAAATATTAGACTTTTTAATACTTTTTTTAACATTGAAGTCAATGGGAGCATGCTTCAGATCCTTAAAATCTTCTTCCGCTCCCAAAAGTTTCAGCTCCTTCATACTTTCACTTACAGACGCCAAACAAACTTTAAAATGTTCACAAAATATTCAGCTATCTGGCTATAGCTTTTCCGTTTGATATCTTTTACAGTTTTTGAGAAAAGCTTTTTGTTTTAGAGGTCATTTCAGGAAATTTTAGCCATTAATCAGAGTGTACTGTGTTTGTTTTGTTGCCATGGTTACCAAAGCTTCTGTTATACACAGGGTGGGAGGTGGCTGGAGCATCTCAGCTCTGATTACAGAGCCCGGGGGAGGGGACAGACACACCATGTACTGATTTATAATAGAGGAATATGATGGGGCAGTTTTGATGGGGTAATTCTGATGGGGCAGTTTTGATGGTGGCAATATGATGGGGCAGTTTTGACGGGGACAATTTTTATGGAGCAGTTTTAAAGGTGGCAATATGATGGGGCAGTTTTGATGGTGGCAATATGATGGGGGCAGTTGTGATGGGGCAATTCTGATGGGGCAGTTTTAAAGGTGGCAATATGATGGGGGCAGTTGTGATGGGGCAATTCTGATGGGGCAGTTTTGATGGTGGCAATATGACGGGGCAAGTTTTGATGGGGCAAGTTTTGATGGGGCAAGTTTTGATGGGGCCAATATGATGGGGCAGTTTTGATGGGGACAATTCTAATGGCAATATGATGGGGCAGTTTTGATGGTGGCAGTTTTGATGGTGGTAATATGATGGTGGCAGTTTTGATGGTGGTAATATGATGGGGCAGTTTTGATGGTGGCAATATGATGGGGCAGTTTTGATGGGGCAATTCTGATGGTGGCAATATGATGGGACAACTTTGATGGAGCAATTCTGATGGGGCAGTTTTGATGGCGGCCATTTTAGCAATTTAGCTATTCAGCATTCCCACGCATTTTCCCCAGGAAATGCATTTTCTAGTTAAGTGTTCTTGCATAGCAAGACCACTTACTGTTATCTCACATATATATTTAAGTGTTCTTGCATAGCAAGACCACTTACTGTTATCTCACATATATATTATTCTTATTATTATAGCCAAATTTACCACCCTAACTCCTCCCACAGTTTTTACACTACATAGACAAGTAATATACCGAAACGTGCGGATTGTTCCCGAATGGTGTGCTATTACTTTGTGGAACGTTTCGCCGAATGGTTCACAAAATATCGTCGTTTTTGCGGCGAAATTGGTCCCATAGGAATGAATGGGGAAACTAGAGTGGGAGATGACAAAAGCTGGAAAATCAGAACATGATTTCTAAACTGCCGCCACTCCCTCATTTTCAAGCCCACCTACACAAATCTTATATCAAAACGTTCAGCTATCCCTGCTGCCACTAAACATGTCCACGGCTAAGCCATAGGCCTGATAGTTTTCACAATATGACCATTTGTTTGCAACTCACGCCGTCCATTGACATTCATTGAAACTACACTCTAGCCCCCTCCAAATTTGAAGGGCAATTTCTAAACTGCGACTGTGCCTTCATTTTTAATATTTCAGAGACATACTATACATCAAAATCTAGGTCTGGGTCTTGTGATTCTCACAATATAAAGATCTTCGCTGTAGGATGTATAGTTTTTAAAATACGGCCATTTGTTTAGAGGTCATTTCAGGAAATTTTAGCCATTAATCAGAGTGTACTGTGTTTGTTTTGTTGCCATGGTTACCAAAGCTTCTGTTATACACAGGGGGGAGGTGGCTGGAGCATCTCAGCTCTGATTACAGAGCCCTGGGGAGGGGGACAGACACACCATGTACTGATTTATAATAGAGGAATATGATGGGGCAGTTTTGATGGGGTAATTCTGATGGGGCAGTTTTGATGAAGCAGTATTTGGGAAGCATAAACAGGGCATGAGCGTTGCTAGGAAACAGTGGTTGTAAACACAAGATGCTGAGACACTCCAAATGCATGTGACTTCATCTGCTAGACTTGATAATGCTTGTAGACTCCTCCCACAGTTTTCACACTACAGAGACAAATAATATACCGAAACGAGCGGATTGTTCCCGATTGGTGTGTTATTACTTTGTGGAATGTTTTGCCGAATGGTCCACGAAATGACGTTTTTGCGGCGAAATTGGTCCCATAGGAATGAATGGCGAAATGTTCAAAACTAGAGTGGGAAGTGACAAAAGCTGACAACCCCATGATCAGCCAAAACATTATGACCACCCCATGATCAGCCAAAACATTATGACCGCCCCATGTAAAAAAAAAAAATATTTTTGAAAAAAAAAAAAAATTTTTGAAAAAAGTAAAAAAATAATTTTTGAAAAAAAAAAAATATTTTTGAAAAAAAAATTTCTTTTAAAAAAAAAATTATTTTTGAAAAAAAAATATATTTGAAAAAAAAAATTATTTTTGAAAAAAAAATTACTTTAAAAAAAATAATAATTTCGAAAAAAAAATTATTTTTGAAATAAAAAAATTACCTTTGAAAAAAAAAATTACTTTTGAAAAAAAAAATTACTTTTGAAAAAAAAATCATTTTTGAAGAAAAAAAAATCATTTTTGATTAAAAAAATTACTTTTGAAAAAAATGTTCAGCTCTTTCAGCGAATGATGGAACTTTTTTTACTATTTATACTTTTTAAAATATTAAAATTTTTAACACTTTTCACAGTTACTCAAGCCACTCCACCCCACCCAGTTACTCCGCCCACTCCAGTTGTAGAGGCAAGAACACTTTCACAATTTCCCCAGAAATTGTACCTTTTCTAGTATTAAGTGTTCTTGCATAGCAAGACCACTTACTGTTATCTCACATATATATTATTCTTATTATTATAGCCAAATTTACCACCCTAACTCCTCCCACAGTTTTTACACTACATAGACAAGTAATATACCGAAACGTGCGGATTGTTCCCGAATGGTGTGCTATTACTTTGTGGAACGTTTCGCCGAATGGTTCACGAAATATCGTCATTTTTGCGGCGAAATTGGTCCCATAGGAATGAATGGGGAAACTAGAGTGGGAGATGACAAAAGCTGAAAAATCAGAACATGATTTCTAAACTGCCGCCACTCCCTCATTTTCAAGCCCACCTACACAAATCTTATATCAAAACGTTCAGCTATCCCTGCTGCCACTAAACATGTCCACGGCTAAGCCATAGTCCTGATAGTTTTCACAATATGACCATTTGTTTGCAACTCACGCCGTCCATTGACATTCATTGAAACTACACTCTAGCCCCCTCCAAATTTGAAGGGCAATTTCTAAACTGCGACTGTGCCTTCATTTTTAATTTTTTACAGACATACTATACATCAAAATCTAGGTCTGGGTCTTGTGATTCTCACAATATAAAGATCTTCGCTGTAGGATGTATAGTTTTTAAAATACGGCCATTTGTTTAGAGGTCATTTCAGGAAATTTTAGCCATTAATCAGAGTGTACTGTTAGTGTTTGTTTTTGTTGCCATGGTTACCAAAGCTTCTGTTATACACAGGGGGGGAGGTGGCTGGAGCATCTCAGCTGATTACAGAGCCCGGGGGAGGGGACAGACACACCATGTACTGATTTATAATAGAGGAATATGATGGGGCAGTTTTGATGGGGTAATTCTGATGGGGCAGTTTTGATGAAGCAGTATTTGGGAAGCATAAACAGGGCATGAGCGTTGCTAGGAAACAGTGGTTGTAAACACAAGATGCTGAGACGCCCCAAATGCATGTGACTTCATCTGCTAGACTTGATAATGCTTGTAGACTCCTCCCACAGTTTTTACACTACAGAGACAAGTAATATACCGAAACGAGCGGATTGTTCCCGATTGGTGTGTTATTACTTTGTGGAACTTTTTTCGCCGAATGGTCCACGAAATGACGTTTTTGCAACGAAATTTTTCCCATAGGAATGAATGGCGAAATGTTCAAAACTAGAGTGGGAGGTGACAAAAGCTGACAACCCCCTGATTAGCCAAAACATTATGACCACCCCATGTAAAAAAAAAAAATATATTTTTGAAAAAAAAAATATATTATTGAGAAAAAAAAATATTTTTGAAAAAAAAAAAAAAAAATATTTTTGAAAAAAAAAATTTATTTTAAAGAAAAAAAAAAATTTTGAACCAAAAAAATTCATTTTTGAAAATAAAATTATTTTTGAAAAAAAAAAAATCATTAAAAAAAAAATAATTTTTGAAAAAAAATCATTTTTGAAAAAAATGTTCAGCTCTTTCAGCTAATGATGGGACTTCAACTGTTTTACTACTATTTATACTTTTTAAAATACTAAGCTTTTTAACACTTTTCACAGTTACTCCGCCCACTGCACCCAGTTACTCCGCCCACTCCAGTTGTAGAGGCAAGAACACTTTCACAATTTCCCCAGAAATTGTACCTTTTCTAGTTATTATTATTCTTATTAAGTGTTCTTGCATAGCAAGACCACTTACTGTTATCTCACATATATATTATTAAGTGTTCTTGCATAGCAAGACCACTTATTGTTATCTCACATATATATTATTAAGTGTTCTTGCATAGCAAGACCACTTATTGTTATCTCACATATATATTAAGTGTTCTTGCATAGCAAGACCACTTACTGTTATCTCACATATATATTATTCTTATTATTATAGCCAAATTTACCACCCTAACTCCTCCCACAGTTTTTACACTACATAGACAAGTAATATACCGAAACGTGCGGATTGTTCCCGAATGGTGTGCTATTACTTTGTGGAACGTTTCGCCTAATGGTTCACGAAATATCGTCATTTTTGCGGCGAAATTGGTCCCATAGGAATGAATGGGGAAACTAGAGTGGGAGATGACAAAAGCTGAAAAATCAGAACATGATTTCTAAACTGCCGCCACTCCCTCATTTTCAAGCCCACCTACACAAATCTTATATCAAAACGTTCAGCTATCCCTGCTGCCACTAAACATGTCCACGGCTAAGCCATAGTCCTGATAGTTTTCATAATATGACCATTTGTTTGTAACTCACGCCGTCCATTGACATTCATTGAAACTACACTCTAGCCCCCTCCAAATTTGAAGGGCAATTTCTAAACTGCGACCGTGCCTTCATTTTTAATATTTCAGAGACATACTATACATCAAAATCTAGGTCTGGGTCTTGTGATTCTCACAATATAAAGATCTTCGCTGTAGGATGTATAGTTTTTAAAATACGGCCATTTGTTTAGAGGTCATTTCAGGAAATTTTAGCCATTAATCAGAGTGTACTGTTAGTGTTTGTTTTGTTGCCATGGTTACCAAAGCTTCTGTTATACACAGGGGGGGAGGTGGCTGGAGCATCTCAGCTCTGATTACAGAGCCCGGGGGAGGGGACAGACACACCATGTACTGATTTATAATAGAGGAATATGATGGGGCAGTTTTGATGGGGTAATTCTGATGGGGCAGTTTTGATGAAGTAGTATTTGGGAAGCATAAACAGGGCATGAGCGTTGCTAGGAAACAGTGGTTGTAAACACAAGATGCTGAGACACTCCAAATGCATGTGACTTCATCTGCTAGACTTGATAATGCTTGTAGACTCCTCCCACAGTTTTTACACTACAGAGACAAGTAATATACCGAAACGTGCGGATTTTTCCCGATTGGTGTGCTATTACTTTGTGGAACGTTTCGCCGAATGGTCCACGAAATATCGTCGTTTTTGCGGCAAAATTGGTCCCATAGGAATGAATGGCGAAATGTTCAAAACTAGAGTGGGAGGTGACAAAAGCTGACAACCCCATGATCAGCCAAAACATTATGACCACCCCATGATCAGCCAAAACATTATGACCGCCCCATGTAAAAAAAATAAATATTTTTGAAAAGAAAATATATTTTTGAAAAAAAAATTACTTTTGAAAAAAAAAAAAAAATTAAAAAAAAAATCATTTTTGAAAAAAACAAAATTCATTTTTCGAAAAAAAAAATCATTTAAAAAAAATCATTTTTGAAAAAACAAAAAAACAAAATCATTTTTGAAAAAACAAAAAAACAATCATTTTTGAAAAAAAAAAATCACAAAGCTCTGAGGGGAATTATAGCTCCTCTCACACAGCTCTAAGGACAATTATAGCATTATAGCTCCTCCCACACAGCTTGGAGGGAAGTTATAGCTCCTCCAATACAGCTTTGAGGGGAATTATAGCTCCTCCCACACAGCTCAAAGGGGAATTATAGTTTCTCCCACACCGCTGTGAGGGGAATTATAGCTCCTCCCACACAGCTTTGAGGGGAATTATAGCTCCTCCCACACAGCTCAAGGGGGAATTATAGCATTATAGCTTGGCATTATAGCTCCTCCCACACAACTCTGAGGGGAATTATAGTTTCTCCCACACCGCTGTGAGGGGAATTATAGCTCCTCCTACACAGCTCTGAGGGGAATTACAGCTTAGCATTATAGCTCCTCCCACACAGCTGAGGAGAATTAGAGCTCCTCCCACACAACTCTGAGAGGAATTATAGTTTCTCCCACACCGCTGTGAGGGGAATTATAGCTTCTCCCACACAGCTCTGAGGGGAAATATAGCTTCTCCCACACAGCTCTAAGGGGAATTATAGCTCCTCCCACACAACACTAAGGGGAATTGTATCTCCTCCCACACAGCTCTGAGGGGAATTATAGCATTATTGCTCCTCCCACACAGCTCAGAGGGGAGTTATAGCTCCTCCCACACAGCTCTGAGGCGAATTATAGCTCCTCCTCCAACACAACTCTGAGGGGAATTATAGCTCTTCGAACAAAGCTCTGAGGAGAATTATAGCTCCTTCCACAAATATCATCATGCCATCTAAAGGAAAGAGATCTAAAGCTGCAAAGATACGCTGGACTAAACTGGATCCGGAGCCCCACAGCAGCATAGTGGATATGGAGGTTTGTGACAGTGAATGTGCCCAGGAGGTACATAGTGAACCTGTGGTGTCATTTTCATGTTCAACTCAGTGTCAAGTTCAAGAGCACAGTGACAGTGTGATGGGCACTTCTGAAAACCATGGCATGCAAGAACCATGTGTACCAAGTGAGATTTCTGTGCAGGCATCATTTCATCAGGGTCATCATGGCTATGGAAGGTTAAGGAACAAACAGTGTACATGCATGGCTCTGACATTTTTGGCATACCACAGTGAGCTTGATGATGTGAGAAAGGGTGATCTTGATCAAATACTGAAGAAGGGCAACAGCTTGTATGGCTCAACAATAAAACAGCTAAAACAAAGAAATGTCTATCAGCATCAACACTTGACAATGGAAGAAGTGCCCCTCAGAGTCAACACTGACAAATATGAGTATAACGTTGTTAAATCTCCAGTGTTATCGGGATGTATGAGAGACACGGTAGACGGTGACAACCAAGGTTGGTTTGTTGACCTCTCCACAAGACTTCAGTGCCTCAATGCAGATGTTACACATGCACTTTTTATAGTAGTGCCATATTGCATTGCATTGTTCAGAGACAAGTCTGGGAGATATGGACTGTTTGATTCTCATAGTCGAAATAAGGATGGACTTCCTGCCACTGGAAAAGGAAAAGCTGTTATGATCACTTTTACACATTTGAGTGATATGGGGGCAAGGATTTATAAGTTGTATGAATTGCTCCTTACAGACACCAGAGGCCCTATTGATGGACTGCAGTATGACTTCATGCCAGTCTCATTTCATCGTGCAAGACGTCTGTCAGATGGTTTGCTGTCCCCACTGGTGCAATCTGACAAACCACATAATGCAAAGCATGTGGAGAACAAAGTGACACAGATGACCAAAGATGTAACACACACTGGATTCCCAGCCAGCAAGCATTCTCCACGGTCAGTTGATGCGAAATCCTCACAGGGCATATGGAAGGACAGTAAGGCATTGTCCAAATTAAATGCACAGAGACGACAAAAACTGAAGACAAGACACAGATATGAAAGAAGGCGTGATTTCAAGGCTACAAAGATGTCTGTCACCAATAAGAAAAGGACATACATCACCAGCCGATACAGAGCAGATGCTGATTTTAAGTTGAAGCAGAAGCAATATATCATTCGCAAATATGCAACAGATGCCAATTTCAACTTGAAACAGAAGCAGTACACCACCAGAAAATATGCGACAAATGCAGATTACAACTTGAAGAAGAAGCAATACATCACCAGAAAATATGCCACAAATGTCGATTTCAAGTTGAAGCAGAAGCAATACATCACCAGAAAATATCATAATGATCCTGCTTTCAGAAAACGTCACTTGCAACATTGCATGAGTTACATGAAAATGAAGCGTCAAACTCAAGCAGATTTTCGCATAACCCATAAGATGCAATGTGCCTTCAAAATAAGAATGAAATACAGACGATGGACTCGTGTCATGCGGGAATGCAGTCAACCAGTGGACAACAGCCTAATGCAGACAGCTATATCCACTTTCCATGAATGCATTAAAGCTGGGCCAACATTTGTGTGCACGATGTGTCATCGCACCCTTTTCCCTAACCAAGTGAAACATTGCATTCACAGCAATTACAAGAAGAATCTACACATTGTTGCTGCCTGTTTGACAGGGAAATATGTCCATGTGTGCAACAATCACTGTCAAGGACCTGAACAATGCACCGTACCAGATGAAAGGACCAAAGAATGGGTTTGTCACAACTGTGATTTACATTTAAAAGCAGGACACAAATCATCCATCGCTGTAGCTAACAACATGGAGCTGGCGCCCATTCCCCCAGAGCTCTGCGATTTGAATATGCTGGAAAGACAACTTTTGGCCAAAATACTGCCATTTGCCAAGATCATCACACTTCCCAAAGGTCGACAGGCAGCTATACATGGCGCTGTAGTGTGTGTGCCATCCGAGGTGGAAACCACGGTCAATACTCTACCAAGATCGCACAGCAAATCCCAGTTACAGAGTCAAGCTGAAAAGACGTCTGACTTACAAAGGCCACCAGCTGTTTCATTATGTCAACATGGGAAATGTAGTAGCAGGTCTGTCAAAACTCATTGACACACACCCCGACTACAGTGACATTTCAATTAGAGTGGATGAGACAATCGATGATGATGATAATGATGATGGGATGGAACTCGACAGTTGTGACGAAACTGAAATGATGGAGATACTTGAACGCATCGAAAATTGTGATCCATCAGAGGTACAGTCTGCATGTTTACCGGCTGCTTCTGAGCAACAGGAAGGCCATGACCAACAACCTCCCAATGCAGAGGATGAGAAGGATACACTAAGACCTGGAATTGGCCTAGACAGTTGTTTGCAGCCATCTGACCTTGGAGAGGAAGCACTGATACACGGTGATGGAATATTCAGCATTGCACCTGCACAAGGAAACACACCTGTCAGCTTCTTTAAAGTTCCTAGGCTTGAGGCAATGGCTTTCCCTGTTCAGTTCCCTACTGGACAGAATACATTGGACCAGGCAAGACAAGTCAAACTGTCCCCGAGCATGTATTTCAATGCAAGGCTTTTTTGTGTTGATACTCGTTTTGCAAGAGACACAAGCTACCTCTTCTTTGCGCAGTTTGTCACAGAAACACACATGGCCAAAAGCAGCATGTCCATCCAGTTAAGGAAAGGAAAACCCAATACCAGGGATGGACGGAAAATATCCAACAAGCTGCTACAGGACAAGTGTGAGGTTGAGAGGTTGGTGCGAAACCGAGATGCCACAAGGTTCATGCAACCACTGAGAGGGAGTCCAGCTTACTGGGATAAAAATCTGAAGAATTTGCTAGCCATGGTCAGACAATTGGGTAAGCCAACATTTTTTCTTACCTTCTCTGCTGCAGAATTCAGATGGCCAGAGGTAATAACGGCAATAAAGGCACAACAAGGTCAAAAGGTGGATTTTGCGGGGCTAGACTGGGCTGAAAAGTGTGACATTCTTCGAGGCAACCCAGTGACCACCATGCGCATGTTTGACAAACGGGTTGATGCTCTGATGCGAGAGCTGCTGTTGGGTCCTGCACAGCCAATTGGTGAAGTTATCGATTACTTTTACCGGGTTGAATTTCAGGCGAGAGGGAGCCCTCATATACATTGTCTCTGTTGGGTAGCAGGAGCTCCTATATTTGGACAAGACAGTGATGACAAGGTGTGTGCCTTTATAGATCATAACATCTCATGCCAGCTGCCTGATGAAGCCAAACAGGCCTTACTTCACAGATTTGTAACAGAACTTCAAATGCACAGCAGATCTCATTCAAAATCATGCAAGAAAGGTAACAGAGTATGCAGATTTGGATTTCCAAAGCCACCTATTAGAAAAACGAGGATAACTTACCCGATGCCAGAAGAACAAGGAGATTGTGCAATGAAACCACAAGCAGCCAAAAACAAACTGAAACCAGTCTGGGATTTGCTTAATAACCCAAAAGTGCAGCTTGAAGACATGTCACAGCTACTGGCACAGTGTGATATGACTTTGAATCAGTACAACTCCTACATTCAGGCATTGACCTCCTCAAGCGTGATTCTAATGAAGCGTGATGTCAAGGACTGCTGGGTGAACAACTATAATCCACATTTGCTGACGGCCTGGAACGCCAACATGGACATCCAGTACATTCTTGATGAGTATGGTTGCATCATGTACATGTTGTCCTACATATCCAAGCCAGAACGGGAGCTGAGTGACTATCTCAAAACAATAGTCAAAGAAATGAGCCCAGAAACAGCGACAGAACGAGAAGAAATGAAAGAGGTTCTTCAGGCTTATTCAAAACACAGAGAGGTCAGCGCCCAGGAGTCTGTGGCCCGTACGTGCAGCCTGAAAATGAAGTCTTGCTCACGTGAGATTGTTTTTCTGCCAACTGGTGACAACGCACTGAAAATGAGTCTCCCGCTCAGTGCATTGCAGAACAAACCAGCCGATTCTCTTAATGTGTGGATGACGAGTTTTGTCGACAAATACAGAGCCAGACCTGAAACACCAGAGTTTGAGTCCATGTGTCTGGCAGACTTTGCATCCCATTACAGGGTTGTCTATGGCAAGCAGAAGGAAGATGGCAAGCAAAAGGAAGACAGCAAGCGTGTCAGCCTATTGAATGAAATGGGAATGATTCAAAAACGCACGAGAGGGAAGCCTGCAATCATCAGGTACGCACGCTTCTCAGAGAAGAAGGACCCTGAGAACTACTACGGCAGACTGCTTAAACTGTACCTCCCCCACCGTTCAGAGTCATCACTGAAAACTGTAAGGTTCCCAACACACCAGGATTTTTACAAAGGCGCCTGTGTGAGCTTACCAGGAGAAGAAGCAATCCAAGCAGTGTCTGCAATTGTTACCAGCAACCAAAAGAAGTTCGAACAACACAACAAAATTGTGGAACAAGTCTTGGATGACTTTGTAAAAAACGGACCTGTTGAAGATGCTTGGAACACCTTTGCCCCAGAAGCTGAGTTGGATAGGTTGGAATGTGTAGAGGAACGCAAAGAAGGGGAGCCACTTCATGAGAATGAACAAGATGATGTTCCGGAGTATACACGTCACAAACAAACAGGTGGAATTGCGCTTACTGTGAAAGCCCCACAAATGTGCCCTGATTTCCTTCGGAAAATGTACAGAAACCTTAACCGGACACAAGCTCAGACATTCTACTCAGTTTGTGACTGGTGCACTAACCGTGTGCGTGGCCTAAATCCTGACCCATTCTATTACTTTGTCACTGGTGGTGCAGGGACAGGCAAATCACACCTGATAAAGTGTATCTATGCTGAGGCGACAAAGATACTCTGTAAACTTACCAGACTACGTGAGGAAGCAGACATATCCATGCCCAGCGTTTTACTAACTGCATTTACAGGAACAGCAGCTTTCAACATTTCAGGCAACACATTGCATTCTCTGCTGAAGTTGCCAAGAAGCTTGAAGCCACCCTACCAAGGACTTGGAAATCTAATAGATGAAGTGAGGGCACAGCTGTCAAATGCGGAGATCATTGTTATTGACGAGGTGTCAATGATTTCAAAGCCCCTGTTTGCCTACATCAACTGGAGATTACAGCAAATCAAAGGCAGTAAGAAACCTTTTGGTGGTATGTCAGTACTAGCAGTAGGAGACTTTTACCAGGTCCCCCCGCTGGGAAAAAGTAAGCCACTCTGCGTGTTTGAGGAAAATACCAATGACGTCTGGAAAGACAACTTTCAGATGATCACGCTGACAGAGATCATGCGACAGAACGAAGACCTTTCATTTGCTGAGCTTTTGAATAGAATCAGAGTCAAGCAGAAGACTGGCACCTTAAGCAATGATGACAAAGCTCTTCTTGCTCAGGCTTTTACAGATCCCACCCACTGCCCTAATGACGTGCTACACATATTTGCCACCAACAAAGAGGTTCACAAACATAATGCTGCAACTGTGTCTGTTCTCCATTCAAACGTCACCAACATAGATGCCGACGATTACAGAAAAGACCCTAAGACAGGAGTGATGCTGAGGCAACACCAACCTTTCAAAGGACACAAAGACAATCTGATTGACACACTGCAAGCAGCTGAAGGTGCCCGTATCATGATCACAAGAAACATTGATGTAGAAGACGGGCTTGTTAACGGGACATTTGGCAAGATTGCAAGAATAATCATCCAGACTGAGAATGGTGCTACTACGGTAAACAAGCTTGGGCTTGTGCTGGACAATCCAAATGCAGGACAGAGATACCGTAACAAGTCGTCTTGTGATGCTGACAACTTGGTGTACATAGAAAGGGTAGAGGAAAACCTGAGACAGAAAGGAGTTGTTCGCAGGCAGTTCCCCCTGAAGTTGGCTTTTGGATGTACGATTCATAAGTGTCAGGGGATGTCGATACAGTCGGCAGTGGTCTCATTGAAACGGGTCTTCCAACCGGGAATGGCCTATGTTGCTCTGAGTAGAACGACTACACTACAAGGACTGTACATAACCGACTTTGATGAGAAGAAGATCTTTGCTGATCCTGAAATCACAGCTTCCCTGGATTCAATGAAGAATGCATCACTGGAAAGTGTTATGCCCCTCTTAAAGTTTCTACAGACAACAGACAAACAGCAAACATTCACAATTATCCATCACAACACGGAAGGATTACCAGCTCACATTGAAGATATCAAATCTCACCATGAGTTGACACTTGGAGATGTTTTATGTTTCACTGAAACTCATCTCTCAGGCTCTTCTGTTGCTGAAAGTCTCCAGCTGGAGGGCTACAACCTGTTCAAACGCAACAGACACCTCTCGTACACAAACCTTCCTGACATTGCAAGTAAAAGTGGCGGAGGTGTCGCCTTGTATGTCAGAAACCATTTCAAGGCCTATGAAAAGCAGTATCATCACAATGTGACTGACTTGGAGTTCTTGGTTGTCAAACTGGAGTCCCCTGTACAAGCTTTGATCGCTGTCGTTTACAGGCCACCGGATTACAGTATTGGCCAATTCCTTACTAACCTGCTGGGCCTCTTGGAATCTTTGGAAATAATGGATTGCCAACCTATAATACTCTGTGGAGATTTCAATGAAGATTTTCTGTGCAGAGAAAAGAAGCCAATATCTGACCTTCTTCACTCAAGAGGATATACTCAACTGGTCTGGGCAGCCACCACAGAAAAAAACACACTGTTGGATCACATTTACATCTCCAGGGTGCAGCAGTGTCTCCAGTCAGGAGTACTGCACAGTTATTACAGCTACCATTATCCTGTGTATTGTGTTTTGAGCAGTGGTTGTGAACACGCTTAGAGCCTGCATAAACAGGGCATGAGTGTTGCCAGGAAACAGTGGTTGTGAGACAGTGGTCATCAAACAGATAAAGTGGCAATGAGGGTCAGTTTACGTGGCCATAGTTATGTGGGACCATTTACAATTAGCTAAACATCATTCTCTATATTTCATGTTCGGTGTACTTGTTAGACACTGAACTCACTTACTCCCCCCCATCCATCACAGACATCTGTCCTCATCATATAGTAAGAGGAATACCGCGCTGTAGTGCACCCAAAAAGGGTACCTGTTCGTGAAATATTGTGAATGACCAAATAGGGGATAACCAAAATAGTGATGAAAATAACTTAGTGAAAAAAAATTAAAAAAAACTACATAATAACAAAAGCAGCCACTCTATGTGAGATACACACACTAATACAACAATATAACAAATATAGCAGCGCTGTAAATAGGAGTAAATACTAGTACCAGTGTTGAATAGGACTAATTGGTTAGAACCCAAATTAAATAACTAACACAGTTCTTGAAACCTAAATCAATAAGTGTTCACTGGACAGTCCAAACACAGTGAATAAAGTCCAAATAAATGTTGTGAAAATACATAGGCTCAGACCCCATTTTTTTAAAGCAGGAAATGTAAAATAGAAAAAATTCCTCCACCGCACCACGGTGGTAGCTGAAAATAAAATGCGCGCTTACCAAACGGCAAGCACAAGGGGGCTTGCGACCTTAACCCGGTCAGGGCCTTTCATTGGATGGGCTTGTAGGAAACGACATGCCAATTCATACAGCCAAAGGGTGATGATACCACTAGTCCACCAAGTCACAGGAAATCACTCTTATGGAGATTAATAAAAGACTCCTAGCTGGGGGGTTGTTCTCATTTAGGGGTACCCCGGGAAAAGAGAGGGAAACAACATAGCGTAATCCTGGTTTTGAGGTTTATTAAAAGAATTAAAATAACACTTACAGTGTAGCAGATTCAAATAAGCATAAGAAGCCGGCTGGCTAAAACGATCACCCGTCCTACAGACGGTAGATGCAGCACGTCAGCTCGCCCTATCACACTGTCCTCATCACACTCACCCTCTCCTTCCTGTGCTATAGCCTGCTTGCTGATTAGTAAGACAAAGAAACAGCAAGGAGCAAAACTGCAGAGAAACTGAAAATTTGTAAGGGTTTAAAGTATATGCTTTAATGAATTGCCTTGTATCCAAAAAGTTCAAAAAGTTGACTGTTCAAAATGTTAATGTTAATGTATAACGGAAATATACCGCCAGTTCGCTTGTGATGCAATATATTGAAATTATATGTACACTGTGTAAACTGTTTTTGACACACTTGATTTTGGGACGCGAGTCCGTCAGGTGCTATGCTTTGGCTGGGGCGGAATAAATCCTGGTAACCCTTAAGTCTGTGTCCGCAAAGTCATTTACCGATATTTCTACCTTCTACACCATTAGCACTTGTGCACTTTTTAAATTTGATCAATCAATTGGTTAGTGTAATGTTTACTATCTTTACTCACTACAAACACTCCACACAGTTACTCTGCCCATCTGCCCAGGTCAACCTTTCCACAGTTACTCCAACCACACAACAGTTACTCCAGGCACTCCCCCCAGTTACTCCGCTCACTCCAGATGTAGAGGCAAGAACACTTTTCACAATTTCCCCAGAAATTGTACCTTTTCTAGTTAAGTGTTCTTGCATAGCAAGACCACTTACTGTTATCTCACATATATATTATTAAGTGTTCTTGCATAGCAAGACCACTTATTGTTATCTCACATATATATTATTCTTATTATTATAGCCAAATTTACCACCCTAACTCCTCCCACAGTTTTTACACTACATAGACAAGTAATATACCAAAATGTGCGGATTGTTCCCGAATGGTGTGCTATTACTTTGTGGAACGTTTCGCCGAATGGTTCACGAAATATCGTCATTTTTGCGGCGAAATTGGTCCCATAGGAATGAATGGGGAAACTAGAGTGGGAGATGACAAAAGCTGGAAAATCAGAACATGATTTCTAAACTGCCGCCACTCACTCATTTTCAAGCCCACCTACACAAATCTTATATCAAAACGTTCAGCTATCCCTGCTGCCACTAAACATGTCCATGGCTAAGCCATAGTCCTGATAGTTTTCACAATATGACCATTTGTTTGCAACTCACGCCGTCCATTGACATTCATTGAAACTACACTCTAGCCCCTTCAAATTTGAAGGGCAATTTCTAAACTGCGACCGTGCCTTCAATTTTAATATTTCAGAGACATACTATGTATCAAAATCTAGGTCTGGGTCTTGTGATTCTAACAATATAAAGATCTTCGCTGTACGATGTATAGTTTTTAAAATACGGCCATTTGTTTAGAGGTCATTTCAGGAAATTTTAGCCATTAATCAGCGTGTACTGTGTGTGTTTTGTTGCCATGGTTACCAAAGCTTCTGTTATACACAGGGGGGAGGTGGCTGGAGCATCTCAGCTCTGATTACAGAGCCCGGGGGAGGGGACAGACACACCATGTACTGATTTATAATAGAGGAATATGATGGGGCAGTTTTGATGGGGTAATTCTGATGGGGCAGTTTTGATGAAGTAGTATTTGGGAAGCATAAACAGGGCATGAGCGTTGCTAGGAAACAGTGGTTGTAAACACAAGATGCTGAGACACCCCAAATGCATGTGACTTCATCTGCTAGACTTGATAATGCTTGTAGACTCCTCCCACAGTTTTTACACTACAGAGACAAGTAATATACCGAAACGAGCGGATTGTTCCCGATTGGTGTGTTATTACTTTGTGGAATGTTTCGCCGAATGGTCCACGAAATGACGTTTTTGCGGCGAAATTGTTCCCATAGGAATGAATGGCGAAATGTTCAAAACTACAGTGGGAGGTGACAAAAGCTGACAACCCCATGATCAGCCAAAACATTATGACCACCCCATGATCAGCCAAAACATTATGACCGCCCCATGTAAAAAAAAAAATATTTTTGAAAAAAAAAAATAATTTTTGAAAAAAATAAAAAAATAATTTTTGAAAAAAAAAAATATTTTTGAAAAAAAAATTACTTTTAAAAAAAAAAATTATTTTTGAAAAAAAAAATATTTTTTTTTTTTTCAAATATATATTTTTTTTTTCAAAAATATTTTTTTTTTTCAAATATAATTTTTGAAAAAAAAATTATTTTTGAAAAAAAAATTACCTTTGAAAAAAAAAATTACTTTTGAAGAAAAAATCATTTTTGAAGAAAAAAAAATTTATTTTTGAAGAAAAAAAAATCATTTTTGAATAAAAAAAATTCATTTTTGAAAAAAAAAATTACTTTTGAAAAAAATGTTCAGCTCTTTCAGCTAATGATGGAACTTTTTTACTACTATTTATACTTTTTAAAATATTAAGCTTTTTAACACTTTTCACAGTTACTCAAGCCACTCCACCCCACCCAGTTACTCCGCCCACTCCAGTTGTAGAGGCAAGAACACTTTCACAATTTCCCCAGAAATTGTAGCTTTTCTAGTTCTTATTATTATAGCCAAATTTACCACCCTAACTCCTCCCACAGTTTTTACACTACATAGACAAGTAATATACCGAAACGTGCGGATTGTTCCCGAATGGTGTGCTATTACTTTGTGGAACGTTTTGCCGAATGGTTCACGAAATAACGTCGTTTTTGCGGCAAAATTGGTCCCATAGGAATGAATGGGGAAACTAGAGTGGGAGATGGCAAAAGCTGGAAAATCAGAACATGATTTCTAAACTGCCGCCACTCCCTCATTTTCAAGCCCACCTACACAAATCTTATATCAAAACGTTCAGCTATCCCTGCTGCCACTGAACATGTCCACGGCTAAGCCATAGTCCTGATAGTTTTCACAATATGACCATTTGTTTGCAACTCACGCCGTCCATTGACATTCATTGAAACTACACTCTAGCCCCTTCAAATTTGAAGGGCAATTTCTAAACTGCGACTGTGCCTCCATTTTTAATATTTCAGAGACATACTATACATCATCTAGGTCTAGGTCTGGGTCTTGTGATTCTCACAATATAAAGATCTTCGCTGTAGGATGTATAGTTTTTAAAATACGGCCATTTGTTTAGAGGTCATTTCAGGAAATTTTAGCCATTAATCAGAGTGTACTGTTAGTGTTTGTTTTGTTGCCATGGTTACCAAAGCTTCTGTTATACACAGGGGGGGAGGTGGCTGGAGCATCTCAGCTCTGATTACAGAGCCCGGGGGAGGGGACAGACACACCATGTACTGATTTATAATAGAGGAATATGATGGGGCAGTTTTGATGGGGTAATTCTGATGGGGCAGTTTTGATGAAGTAGTATTTGGGAAGCATAAACAGGGCATGAGCGTTGCTAGGAAACAGTGGTTGTAAACCAAAGATGCTGAGACACCCCAAATGCATGTGACTTCATCTGCTAGACTTGATAATGCTTGTAGACTCCTCCCACAATTTTTACACTACAGAGACAAGTAATATACCGAAACGAGCGGATTGTTCCCGATTGGTGTGTTATTACTTTGTGGAATATTTCGCCGAATGGTCCACGAAATATCGTAGTTTTTTGCGGCAATATTGGTCCCATAGGAATGAATTGCGAAATGTTCAATGTCATTTAATTGTTGTCCTATTACCTTGTGGAACTTTGTGAAAAGCTGAAAAATACCAGTGTGAATCCGGCCTCAATGTCATTTAATTGGTGTGCTATTACTCTGTGGAACGTTTCGCCGAATGGTTCACGAAATATCGTCGTTTTTGCGGTGAAATTGGTCCCATAGGAATGAATGGTGAAATGTTCAAAACTAGAGCGGGAGGTGACAAAAGCTGACAACCCCATGATCAGCTGAAACATTATGACCGCCCCATGAAAAAAAAAAAATATTTTTGAAAAAAAAAATATATTTTTTTGAAAAAAAAAAAAATATTTTTGAAAAAAAAAAAATATTTTTGAAAAAAAAAAATTATTTTTGAAAGAAAAAAATAATTTCGAAAAAAAAAATTTTTGAGAAAAAAAATTACTTTTAAAAAAAATTCATTTTTGAAAAAAAAAAATTCATTTTTGAAAAAAAAAAATTCATTTTTGAAAAAAAAAAATTACTTTTGAAAAAAATGTTCAGCTCTTTCAGCTAATGATGGAACTTTTTTACTACTATTTATACTTTTTAAAATATTAAGCTTTTTAACACTTTTCACAGTTACTCAAGCCACTCCACCCCACCCAGTTACTCCGCCCACTACAGTTGTAGAGGCAAGAACACTTTCACAATTTCCCCAGAAATTGTAGCTTTTCTAGTTAAGTGTTCTTGCATAGCAAGACCACTTACTGTTATCTCACATATATATTATTAAGTGTTCTTGCATAGCAAGACCACTTACTGTTATCTCACATATATATTATTCTTATTATTATAGCCAAATTTACCACCCTAACTCCTCCCACAGTTTTTACACTACATAGACAAGTAATATACCGAAACGTGCGGATTGTTCCCGAATGGTGTGCTATTACTTTGTGGAACGTTTCGCCGAATGGTTCACGAAATATCGTCGTTTTTGCGGCGAAATTGGTCCCATAGGAATGAATGGGGAAACTAGAGTGGGAGATGACAAAAGCTGGAAAATCAGAACATGATTTCTAAACTGCCGCCACTCCCTCATTTTCAAGCCCACCTACACAAATCTTATATCAAAACGTTCAGCTATCCCTGCTGCCACTAAACATGTCCACGGCTAAGCCATAGTTCTGATAGTTTTCACAATATGACCATTTGTTTGCAACTCACGCCGTCCATTGACATTCATTGAAACTACACTCTAGCCCCCTCCAAATTTGAAGGGCAATTTTTAAACTGCGACTGTGCCTTCATTTTTAATATTTCAGAGACATACTATACATCAAAATCTAGGTCTGGGTCTTGTGATTCTCACAATATAAAGATCTTCGCTGTAGGATGTATAGTTTTTAAAATACGGCCATTTGTTTAGAGGTCATTTCAGGAAATTTTAGCCATTAATCAGAGTGTACTGTTAGTGTTTGTTTTGTTGCCATGGTTACCAAAGCTTCTGTTATACACAGGGGGGAAGGTGGCTGGAGCATCTCAGCTGATTACAGAGCCCGGGGGAGGGGACAGACACACCATGTACTGATTTATAATAGAGGAATATGATGGGGCAGTTTTGATGGGGTAATTCTGATGGGGCAGTTTTGATGAAGCAGTATTTGGGAAGCATAAACAGGGCATGAGCGTTGCTAGGAAACAGTGGTTGTAAACACAAGATGCTGAGACACTCCAAATGCATGTGACTTCATCTGCTAGACTTGATAATGCTTGTAGACTCCTCCCACAGTTTTCACACTACAGAGACAAATAATATACCGAAACGAGCGGATTGTTCCCAATTGGTGTGTTATTACTTTGTGGAATGTTTTGCCGAATGGTCCACGAAATGACGTTTTTGCAGCGAAATTGGTCCCATAGGAATGAATGGCGAAATGTTCAAAACTAGAGTGGGAAGTGACAAAAGCTGACAACCCCATGATCAGCCAAAACATTATGACCACCCCATGATCAGCCAAAACATTATGACCGCCCCATGTAAAAAAAAAAATATTTTTGAAAAAAAAAAATATTTTTGAAAAAAAAAAAAATATATTTTTGAAAAAAAAATTACTTTAAAAAAAAATAATAATTTCGAAAAAAAAATTATTTTTGAAATAAAAAAATTCATTTTTGAAAAAAAAAATTACCTTTGAAAAAAAAAATTACTTTTGAAAAAAAAAATCATTTTTGAAGAAAAAAAAATCATTTTTGAAGAAAAAAAATTCATTTTTGAAAAAAAAAATTACTTTTGAAAAAAATGTTCAGCTCTTTCAGCGAATGATGGAACTTTTTTACTACTATTTATACTTTTTAAAATATTAAGCTTTTTAACACTTTTCACAGTTACTCAAGCCACTCCACCCCACCCAGTTACTCCGCCCACTCCAGTTGTAGAGGCAAGAACACTTTCACAATTTCCCCAGAAATTGTACCTTTTCTAGTTATTATTATTATTATTATTATAGCCAAATTTACCACCCTAACTCCTCCCACAGTTTTTACACTACATAGACAAGTAATATACCGAAACGTGCGGATTATTCCCGAATGGTGTGCTATTATTTTGTGAAACGTTTCGCCGAATGGTTCACGAAATATCGTCGTTGTTGCGGCGAAATTGGTCCCATAGGAATGAATGGCGAAATGTTCAATGTCATTTAATTGGTGTGCTATTACCTTGTGGAACTTTGTGAAAAGCTGAAATATACCAGTGTGAATCCGGCCTCAATGTCATTTAATTGGTGTGCTATTACTTTGTGGAACGTTTCGCCGAATGGTTCACGAAATATCATCGTGTTTGCGGCGAAATTGGTCCCATAGGCATGAATGGTGAAATTTTCAAAACTAGAGTGGGAGGTGACAAAAGCTGACAACCCCATACCACCCTAACTCCTCCCACAGCTTTTAAACTACATAGACAGTAATATACCGAAACGTGCGGATTGTTCCCGATTTGGTGTGCTATTACTTTGTGGAACGTTTCGCCGAATTTTTCACGAAATATCGTAGTTTTTGCGGAAAATTGGTCCCATAGGAATGAATGGCGAAATGTTCAATGTCATTTAATTGGTGTGCAATTACCTTGTGGAACTTTGTGAAAAGCTGAAAAATATCAGTGTGAATCCGGCCTCAATGTAATTTAATTGGTGTGCTATTACTTTGTGGAACGTTTCGCCGAATGGTTCACGAAATATCGTCGTGTTTGCGGCAAAATTGGTCCCATAGGAATGAATGGTGAAATGTTAAAAACCAGAGTGGGAGGTGACAAAAGCTGACAACCCCATGATCAGCCAAAACATTATGACCGCCCCATGAAAAAAAAAATTTTTGAAAAAAAAAAATTCATTTTTGAAAAAAACATTTTTGAAAAAAATGTTCAGCTCTTTCAGCTCATGATGGGACTTCGTCAACTTTTTTACTACTATTTATACTTTTTAAAATATTAAGCTTTTTAACACTTTTCACAGTAACTCCAGCCACTCCACCCAGTTACTCCGCCCACTCCATTTGTAGAGGCAAGAACACTTTTTTCACAATTTCCCCAGAAATTGTAGCTTTTCTAGTTAGTGGGAATGCTTTAGGAGTCCCACTATTGTTGTTCGATTCTATTTTTATTATTCTGTACGTTTTTTTGGCTCTGCTTAACTTCTGCATACTTATAGCTATTAAAACCATTCAACTATTAAAATGTTTGTCTCTTTCAGCTGATGAAAGGACCTTTTCAACTTTTTTTCTACTATTTCTATACTTTTTAAAATATTAAGCTTTTTAACACTTTTTTTAACATTGAAGTCAATGGGAGCATGCTTCAGATCCTTAAAATCTTCCGCTCCCAAAAGTTTCAGCTCCTTCATACTTTCACCTACAGATGCCAAACAAACTTTAAAATGTTCACAAAATATTCAGCTATCTGGCTATATCTTTTCAGTTTGATAGCTTTTTCTCAAAAACTGTAAAAGATTTTTGTTTAGAGGTCATTTCAGGAAATTTTAGCCATTAATCAGAGTGTACTGTGTTTGTTTTGTTGCCATGGTTACCAAAGCTTCTGTTATACACAGGGGGGAGGTGGCTGGAGCATCTTAGCTCTGATTACAGAGCCCGGGGGAGGGGATAGACACACCATGTACTGATTTATATAATAGAGGAATGTGATGGGACAGTTTTGATGGGGCAGTTTTGATGGTGGTAATATGATGGGGCAGTTTTGATGGTGGTAATATGATGGGGCAGTTTTGATGGGACAATTCTGATGGGGCAGTTTTGATGGGACAATTCTGATGGGGCAGTTTTGATGGGACAATTCTGATGGGGCAGTTTTGATGGTGGCAATATGATGGGGCAGTTTTGCTGGGGTCCATTTTAGCAATTCAGCATTCCCACGCATTTTCCCCAGGAAATGCATTTTTCTAGTTATTGTTGTTCGATTTTATTTTTAGTTAGTGGGATTGCTTTAGCAGTCCCACTATTCGATTTTATTTATTTTTAATCTTAATTTTATTCCGTACGTTTTTTGGCTCTGCGTAACTTCTGCATACTTTCAGCTATTAAAACCATTCAACTATTAAAATGTTCATCTCTTTCAGCTGATGGGACTTTTTCAACTTTTTTTTTCTACCATTTATACTTTTTAAAATATTAGGCTTTTTATCACTTTTTTTAACATTAAAGTCAATGGGAGCATGCTTCAGATCCTTAAAATCTTCCGCTCCCAAAAGTTTCAGCTCCTTCATACTTTCACCTACAGACGCCAAACAAACTTTAAAATGTTCACAAAATATTCAGCTATCTGGCTATATCTTTTCAGTTTGATATCTTTTACAGTTTTTGTGAAAAAGCTTTTTGTTTAGAGGTCATTTCAGGAAATTTTAGCCATTAATCAGAGTGTACTGTGTTGCTTTTGTTGCCATGGTTACCAAAGCTTCTGTTTATACAGGGGGGGGGGGTGGCTGGAACATCTCATCTCTGATTAGAGTCCGGGAGAGGGGACAGACAAACCATGTACTGATTTATAATAGAGGAATATGATGGGGCAGTTTTGATGGGGCAATTCTGATGGGGGCAGTTTTGATGGTGGCAATATGATGGGGGCAGTTTTGATGGTGGCAATATGATGAGGGCAGTTTTGATGGTGGCAATATGATGGGGGCAGTTTTGATGGTGGCAATATGATGAGGGCAGTTTTGATGGTGGCAATATGATGGGGGCAGTTTTGATGGTGGCAATATGATGGTGGCAATATGATGGGGGCAGTTTTGATGGTGGCAATATGATGGGGGCAGTTTTGATGGTGGCAATATGATGGGGGCAGTTTTGATGGTGGCAATATGATGGGGGCAGTTTTGATGGTGGCAATATGATGGGGGCAGTTTTGCTGGGGGCCGTTTTCGCTATTCAGCATTCCCACGCATTTTCCCCAGGAAATGCATTTTCTAGTTATTATAGCCAAATTTACCACCCTAACTCCCACAGTTTTTACACTACATAGACGAGTAATATACCGAAACGTGCCGATTGGTTCACGAAATATCGTTGTTTTTGCGGCGAAATTGGTCCCATAGGAATGAATGGCGAAATGTTCAAAACTAGAGTGGGAGGTGACAAAAGCTGAAAAATCAGGACATGATTTCTAAACTGCCACCACTCCCTAATTTTCAAGCCCACCTACACAAATCTTATATCAAAATGTTCAGCTATCCCTGCTTCCACTAAACATGTCCACAGCTAAGCCATAGTCCTGATAGCTTTCATAATATGACCATTTGTCTGCAACTCACGCCATTCATTGAAACTCTACTCTAGCCACTTCTAATTTGAAGGGCAATATCTAAACTGCGACCGTGCCTTCATTTTTAATATTTCAGACACATACTTTATAGTTTTTAAAATACGACCATTTGAAATACTGCACAGTTATTACAGCGATCCTGTGTATTGTTTTGAGCAGTGGTTGTGAAGCATAAACAGGGTATGAGAGTTGCCAGAAAACAGTGTTTGTAAACACTGATTAGCATCAAACAGATAGCACACCTTCACCTCCATTCTACGTCAAGATGCTTAGACCCCCCAAATGCATGTGGTCATACCTTTATCTGCTAGGCTTGATAATGCTGCTAATGTTTTTATAAATGTATGTTTTAATGTAACTGTGAAGCACTTTGGGCAACAACGTTGCAATTAAATGTGCTATATAAATAAATAAAAGTTGAAATGCATTTCTCACTCTATCAAGCTTGTCATGTGCACTTTTTAAATTTGATCAATTGGTTAGTGTAGTGTTTACTATCTTTTCTCACTCCAAACACTCCACACAGTTACTCTGCCCACTCCATAAAGTTACTCTGCCCAGTCCAAGCTTTCCACAGTTACTCCAGCCACTTCAACCGCACAACAGTTACTCAAGCCACTCCTCCCAGTTACTCCGCCCACTCCATTTGTAGACTGCTGGTGGAGGCAAGAACACTTCACACCATTTCCCCAGAAATTGTAGCTTTTCTAGTTATTCTTATTATAGCCAAATTTACCACCCTAACGCCTCCCACAGCTTTTACACTACACAGACAGTAATATACCAAAACGTGCGGATTGTTCCCGATTGGTGTGCTATTACTTTGTGGAACGTTTCGCCGAATGGTTCATGAAATATCGTTTTTGCGGCAAAATTGGTCCCATAGGAATGAATGGCGAAATGTTCAAAACTAGAGTGGGAGGTGACAAAAGCTGACAACCCCATGATCAGCCAAAACATTATGTCCACGCCATAATCAGCCAAAACATTATGCCCATGCCATAATCAGCCAAAACATTATGCCCACGCCATGATCAGCCAAAACATTATGCCCACGCCATGATCAGCCAAAACATTATGCCCACGCCATGATCAGCCAAAACATTATGCCCACGCCATGATCAGCCAAAACATTATGCCCACGCCATGATCAGCCAAAACATTATGCCCACGCCATGATCAGCCAAAACATTATGCCCACGCCATGATCAGCCAAAACATTATGCCCACGCCATGATCAGCCAAAACATTATGCCCACGCCATGAAAAAATATATATATATATATATATATATATATATATATATATATATATATATATATATATATATATATATATATATATATATATATATATATATATATATAATATATATATATATATATATTTTTTTTTTTTTTTTTTTAAAACCTTTTTTGAAGAAAAATGTTCAGCTCTTTCAGCTAATGATGGGACGACTTCAATTTTTTTACTACTATTTATACTTTTTTAAAACACTTTTCACGGTTACTCCAGCCACTCCAACCACATAACAGTTACTCAAGCCACTCCACCCAGTTACTCCTCCCACTCCAGTTGTAGAGGCAAGAACACTTCACACAATTTCCCCAGAAATTATAGCTTTTCTAGTTGTTGTTATTATATTGATCTTCACTTTGAAAATAACAGTCAGACTTGTAGTCAAATGAACGAAAGGCCAGCTAAGAAATTTACATTTTGTGGGTTTGCAAAAACATCTTTACTTGAAAAAATCAGTTTCAATATCTTTTGGATATTTGGAATTTCCCATTGCTTCTGCAGCAGTAATGGAACAGGGTAAAAAGGATATTTTAAAGAGATGGGTTTTAAAGGAGGTTACATGGCTAGTGGGACAAGGAAGAGAAATCTAGACAACATGGGATTGTCTAAGAAAATGAGATGGAGAAAATATTTTTTAATATTCATAGGTGTGCCAGACTATAGGTGAGGCCAGGCACTGAAGTGTATATAGCCAAAACATAGGGGGTTGATTGGCTAAAACTGGAGAGTGCAAAATCTGCAGTTGACTGGTAGCCAATCAGCTTCTAACTTCAGCTTGTTTAAGCTTTGACAAATAAAACATAGAAGCTGATTAGTTTCTGTGCAGAGCTGCACCAGATTTTGCACTCTCCAGATTTAGTAAATCGACCCCATAGTCACCTGAACTTTATTCAGAGGTCAATTGAACAATTATCAGAAATGGGTGACAAATGAGGAATGGTTGAAAATATAATGGAGTCTTACAATGGCATTCATGATAGCCTATAAGTCCTCATGCACACAGGACTTTTTTTTTGTGTTTTTACAGAAAAAACTCCTGATGCTTGTAAAAGTGTCTAACGCTTCTACAAGCGTTTAGGCGCATTTACAGGTGTCACGTGCTTGGGTGGTAATTAATTTCATTGGCCAGAATAAAGTATTTATTCTGGCCATTGAAATGAATTGACGCTCAAGCACTAAACGTGCCTAGTGTAAACACATGTTTAAATGCCTGAACACACAGGCCAACATGCAGGGAAGTTTAGAGGCAGGACAAAAGAACGCCAGGCGCCCCAAGAAACAGCTGCAAAAACATCCTTTTTGCTTGAGCCCTAATGATAACATTTTAAAAGCAAAAAAAAACCCAGTAGGTTACATCAATTAAATAGAGAGAGAAGCATAAGGGGGGGAGAGAGAAACATAAGGGAGTATATGCATACTCCCTCTTTGGTCATGTATGCCCTCTTTTGTGATGTTTGTAATCCTTTCTATGTTTAGCTCTGGACACCCCCTCCTCCCATCCATCTGCTCACCTTTGTAGTACAGGCTGATGGAAGGCTCAGTGACTGTGGCAGGTGGGGCTTGTACATCCCCAATGTCGGCAGCATTCAGCAAAGGTGATGCTGGACCAGGGCTTAGGGAGTTTGACAGTGCTCTAACAAATTACATATTAACTCCACCATGATTTCCATATCAATCATGTGTACACTGCACACAGCAGGGCTGGGCTGCCTTAGTGACTCACTCGCACCACTGGGCCTGGCCTATCTTAAAGGGCCTGGAGCTGCAGCTCCGATAGCCCCTATGTTAATTCTGCCCTGCTGTTTACTATTATAGTAAAAGATTGCAGTACATACATAGTATCTTCTACGCTTATTTTATTGTCTTCATACTGTGAATGAATATTTGTTGCTGTACTGCTACTCCAGATGGAATTTACATGCTGACCACTGACGATGGAGTGGTCTACCAGACCTTCTGTGATATGACAACCGATGGTGGTGGTTGGACACTGGTAGCAAGTGTACACGAGAACAACATGAATGGGAAATGCACACCAGGAGATCGCTGGTCCAGCCAGCAGGGAAACAACCCAAATAATCCAGCAGGAGAAGGAAACTGGGCAAATTATGCCACATTTGGGCTACCAGAGGGTGCAACCAGTGATGATTACAAGGTATTACAATGCTTTTTATGGAGATCATAGAACGAATATATTTTATTACGCTTATGCTTATACCATATAAGTGAAGGGCATTTTTGTAAATTCTTGCTTTTATGTGTTTGGATGCCTATGCATATATTTACTATGTTTGCAGCAGATTCTAAAGTATGCTTCTATGATCTGAAGTTATTCCAAACCAATAATAAATATAATAATTATATAATAATATAATAATATAATTTGTAATCCATATCTTACAGTGCCTTCGCTTAAATTATATTTAATAAAGTCTGAATAAAGAAATCTATTTTTTAATAATTTGCATTTTAGAATCCAGGATATTATGATATTACTGCCAAGGATCTGGGTCTATGGCATGTTCCCAATGACACACCCTTGTCTCATTGGAGGAGTTCATCTCTTTTAAGATATCGTACAGACAACGGTTTCTTTTCCAAAGAGGGTGGTAACCTCTTCCAGCTTTACAAGGTATGTAGTTTGTGGAATATAAGAGGTTGCCATTTGACACTTTGAAGCTTCATTTATTTTATTTTTTTTTTTAAATAACAGTTTTATTGGATATCTCAGCACAAAAGAAAAAAACAGAACACAGTAAACTCTGAGTAATACTGAAACAGGAGTATAGCAAGTACAGTTTAGTAGTAAATGATGCAAAATCAGTGCTAAGTCATACTATGAACTGTTAGATGGTAAATGGAGTTTGCCATAAGTTAGGTGAAAACTTATGGGATAAAAGGGAAAGCTTAAAAGAAAATGGAGGAGAAAGATTTGAGGGAAAAAGAAAATGAGAGAAAAGGGAAAGTAATATAGTAGCTCAACCAGTGGCAGTGCATCTATAAGGGCGCATGGGTGCTGCCCCCTCTCTCCAGCCACCCCCTCTATCACCGATAGATTGATGCATAGCATCAATCTATCCATGGCCGCTGCTGCCACCCCCTTTTCAGGCACCCGGCCCCTTTTTAGGCACTGTGCGCCTGAATTACAGCGGCAGGGGGGTGTTTTTGAAGCACTTGATTAGAGCCATAGGTTCTAATAGGCGTCAAAGGTAAACAGTGGGCGCCATGCTTGGCACTCACAGTTCACCCAGGTGTGTTAGAAAAAGGAATATTCACTTTCCTAACACTGAACCGCCTCTCCACCAATCAGGTGCTCGGGTCTGTTACCCGTCACCTTTTTGGCTGAAACGACAGGCGCTGCGATTGGACGCCTATCAGGCGTCCAATCATAGGATAGGATGGGAGAAGACATCGAGGACATGGACACCGCATGCCGCCATAACCCGCTGCCCCACCAAGACAGAATAAGTGCCGGGCAGGTGGGGCACAGTGGGAGCGTTTGATGGGCACAGTGGTGGCAGTTGATGGGCACAGTGGCTGCGTTTGGGGGTTTTTTCAGAATTTTTCAGTACGGGTCCTCCTGAAGATGAGCTCCCAAACCTTATCATGCATTTCCAGCATATCCTGTAATCTAGCTGTCATTTTTTCCATTAGCTCCACGTCCTTTATTCTGGCGTATAGGGCGTCTTTGGAAAGTGGGGAGCGCCGCTTCCAGTTGAGGGCAACTACTCAGCGCGTGGCAGTAAGGATGTGTCTAAGTAGCTTCTTATATGGTTTGGTGATTTGTAGTGGTGACACACCAAGCAGGAAGAATTTCAGCGTCATGGGGACCGGTACCTCAAAGATGCGGGCCAGCAAGTGCTGCGTTGTAAGCCAAAAGGGCACTATCATGGGGCAACTAAAATAGATATGGTAAAGGAAACCTTTGTCCCCCTGACATAGATGACGTCCGGAGTCAAGTACCAAAAATAAAGGATTTTATATGCATTTTCCTTGTAGAGTGTGCAAAAGGAGCGCTTAGCCGCCTGTGACCAGATCATCCGCCATGTCATCTCAGGGATTTCTTCACCCAATATCTTTTCCCAACGGAGCATATAGGCATGTTTACCCTGGTTTGGTATGGAGTAGGAATTAAAGAGCTGATTTATGTTGGAGATCAGGCCCCAACGTGCGGATCCCTCCAGTATTATGCTTTCGAAGGGGGATGGTGCTGAGAAATGTAAATTTGGGGCAATGGCTTGGGCATAATGGCAGATATCCATAGAACACCTGGCGAGGTAACTCATATTTTTCCTGGAGTTCAGTAAACGTTAGTAATTTACAAGATCTAGGGTCTACCAAGTGTCCAAAGTGGAATAAGTTCCGTGTCACCCAGGGCGAGGACATCTGGTGAGTGAGACTAGCAGGTATCTTGGGGTTGCAGAGAAAAGAGGTTAACAGCGAATTTTACCGAGTTGAGCTCATGTTCGCGAGACAGTTTGCTCCAGAGCGATCTAAGTTGAGACATAGATCCCAAGAGCCTACCAGGGTCCACCTCCGCATTCGCATTCCAAAGTAAACTGATTAGGTGTATAGGTGCCAGCCATATCTTTTCAGTCTCTGTCCGTTTATTGTAAGATAGTTGAGGGAACCAGGAGGTTGCTTGATAATATTTTACAAGGTTAGGGAATGCTAGTCCCCCATCGAAACGGGACACCATTAATACTGAACGGGGAATCCTATGCCTTTTTGTAGTTTCTAGCAAAATTTATCAGATTCAGTTGGTGTTTTCTTAAATGTGCATAAGGGACGGGGATAGGCAATGTTTGAAATGGGTACAAGAGTTTAGGGAGAATGGTCATCTTCAGAGGCCACGAGTCCTAGGAGGAAAATGTGGCGAGTCTTCCATTTTTGCAGTAGTTCCCTTATAGAGCGAAATAAGGGGGGGAAGTTTGCTTGGTATAAGATGGCAAAGGTCGGGGTAATATGGACTCCCAAGTATTTCATGGCAGAGATCTTCCAATTGTAGGGGAAACGTGCTTGCAGGTGGTGGACTTCACCTGCAGGGATGTTAATCGTGAGTGCCTCCGATTTGGTCGCATTTATTTTATAACCCGAGAGGGACCTATAGGTGTCAAGCTCAGCATGAAAATTGGGTAGGGAAATCCTGGGCTGAGTCAAGGTGAGTATATCATCCATGAAAAGTGACATCTTAATCTCCTTCCCTCTAACTGGTATACCCTGAATGTCTAGGTTTCTGCGAATGGATGCCACAAGGAGTTGTTCAACACATATTGCAGACAGTAGAGGTGAGAGCGGGCACCCCTGGCGAGTACCATTAGTGACTGGGAAAGAGGGAGATGGAGCAAAAGGAGTTTTCCTTTCCTTTTGGGATGTAGGATTGGTATAAAGGTGTAAAATAGCCCGCAGAAAGGGCCCCTGGAATCCCATATGACGTAACGTGGCAAACAGGAAAGGTCAGCCAAGACGGTCAAAGGCCTTTTCTGCATCCAGGCTTAGTACTAAGGACTCCAAGCCATCCCTGTTTGCCACATCAATTAAGTCTATGACCATTCTTGTGTTGTCTCTCGCCTGATGGAGAGGGACAAAGCCCACCTGGTCTTTGTGAATTAGAGAGGGTAAAACCACGTTCAGGCATATTGAGAGAAGTGCGCTATAGGCCTATAGCTAGCGCATAATGAGGGGTCCTTGTCTGGCTTTAGGATCAAGGAAGGCATTAAAAAGTTTACACATGTGTGGCATCAGTATGGGAAGAAAGGATTTATAGTACTCGTAAGGGTAGGGTTTTAATGGTCAACATGAGTTCCTCCTCTGTGATGGGTGCGCTGAGGGGAAGGAGGTCCGAGGTTTGTAGTCGAGGGAGTCCACTCCGCTCTAGGTGGCGATTCATATGGTCAACTAGCTCGGGGGGAGGGGGGTTATGAGGGATCCCAAAGTTAATTGTATAAAGTGGTAAAGAACTCCTCCAAAGGAGTGAGCAATGTCCTGAGGATGGGATAGTATACAGCCCAGTCTGTTTTTAATTTGGTGGGGAGTAGTCGTGTGAGAGCGTTCAGACAGTTTTTTAGCTAATAGAGAGTGGGTCTTATTACCCTTGTCATAGTATAGTTGTTTCAGCCTAGTCATGGCTTTTTCTACTTGGCCTAGTGCCAGGTCTTTGAGAGTCATTCAGAGACGGGTGATTTTTTTTTGAGTAGGGATGGAGAGATTTGTAGCTGGCGTTCGAGGGCCCTAAGTTCCCTCTGTTTGTAATTTGGTGGCCCTAGCGTCTTTTTATTTATATTTTTTTTCATTGCAAAAGTGAGCTCAATGCAGCGACCTTGGAGGACTTCATTTTTTTTAATACATAGTAAAGCGCTATATTGCACCCAATCTGTTTTTGGTCTGCCATAGCCAGATTAGTAAAACTTTAATTTTTGGTTGCTATATTTTAGGAAATGCCTATAAAGTCATTGCACTTTTTCATAAAGGGGTTGTAAACCCTCATGTTTTTTCACCTTAATGCATCCTATGTATTAACTGCTTGCCAACCGGCTCGCGCCCATATACGTCAGCAGAAGGGCACGTACAGGCAGATTAACATACCTGTACGTTGCCCTTTAAGAAGCGGTTTGCGGGCGCGCGACCTCCGTGTGATTGCGGGTCCCGCGGACTCTATGTCCGCGGGGATACCCGCGATCGTCTCACGGAAAGGAAGAATGGGGAAATGCTAATGTAAACGAGCATTTCCGCGTTCTGCCTAGTGACAGGACACTGATCACAGCTCCCTGTAATCGGGAATGGTGATCAGTGTCGTGTCACACATAGCCCCCCCCCCAGTTAGAATCACTCCCTAGGACACACTTAACCCCTACAACGCCACCTGGTGGTTAACCCCTTCACTGCCAGTCACATTTACACATTAATCAATGCATTTTTAATTGCACTGATCACCGTATAAATGTAAATGGTCCCAAAATCGCGCCAAAAGTGTCCGATCTGTCCGCCATAATGTCGCAGTCATGATAAAAATCGGTGATCGCCGTCATTACTAGTAAATAAAAAATTAATAAAAATGCCATAAAACTATCCCCTATTTTGTAGACGCTATAACTTTTGCGCAAACCAATCGGTAACCGCTTATTGCGATTTTTACCAAAAATATGTAGAATACGTATCGGTTTAAACTGAGGGGAAAAAAATGTTGGTTTTTTTAATATATTTTTGGGGGATATTTATTATAGCAAAAAGTGAGAGTGTATTTGTTTTTAGCGCTCTACCTCTCTGCCCGGGGTTCTCTGCTCTTGATTGGATAGATTGATAGCAGCGCAGACATTGGCTCCCACTGCTGTCAGTCAAATCCAATGATGTGGGGGCCGGGCCAAGTCCGGCATTCTGTGTCTATGGACGCAAATCCTGGACTCGGGAGCACGCCCACACAGTAGCCCCCAGGGAGACCGCTTCTCCTAGGGGGTTTACTGTTGCAGGGAGGAGCCTTGAGCGCCACTGAGGGACCCCAGAAGACGACGATCGGGCCACACTGCAAAACGAACTGCACAGAGGAGGGAAGTATGATATGTTTGTTGTTTAAAAAAAAAAAAAGGGTTTACAACCCCTTTAATAATAAGACCATTGTGTCTATAGCTGTATATTTTTCGGTTGTATTTTGTGTGTTATATGTATTCAATAAATAGCCAAAATTAACTAAAACACTGCAAATCACAGATGATGGAATGAAATGAGGAAATTGACCATTACAATATTTATACCAAACCTTTTCTTAAAATGGAACTAAACTCTCTCAATTAGCATTATTTTAATCCTTATACCTCCCCCTTTTTCTTACCTGAACCCGATTGTTCAAACCACGAGCCCAGCAGCTCCAGCCACTTTCTCGAGTCTTCATTGGATAGATTAATAGCACCAGGGGCTATTGGCTCCTATTTCTGTCACTCAAATCCAGTGACACAGAAACCGGGGGCGGGTCCGAGTCCTGCTGTCTGTGTCAATGGATGCGAGAGCGCCCGCACGGGTGCCTCCATGGAAAGTGGCTCTCCATGGGGGCACTCGATGAAGAGGAGGAGCAAGGAGCGCCACTTTGTGCAAAACCCTTGCACAGAGCAGGTAAGTATAACATGTTTATTTAAAAAAAAAAAGCTTTACAATAGCTTTAGGGAACATTATATTTACTTTGTTTTTTTTACTTTTTTTTTTTATTTTTATTTTTTTTTACATCTCTTCGGTTTCCTAGTTACTGGCCTAGGCCAAATGATGTCTTGCATCCCATGAGCCTTCGTGGCATTTTTTTCTTTCATCTGGAGATAGGGGGAGAAGGGGCTTTCTCAGCCAAGCACACCCTCCTTCCTGCATGCCTAAGCTAACAGATTGCGTCTAGGAATAGGAAGTAAATGCTACATGAATCATCTGTCCTTACGCAAGATGACCGCAGCTAGAAGTGCTATTTCGGGGGGGGGGGCGCGTTCAAACGGATTACTCAACTAATTAACTTGCCCCCACCCACACCACTATTTACTGTGGATGGACTGCACAGGCAGACTACGTACCCGTAGCTTGCTGTCACGCGCCCCCTGCTGATCTTACTGTCATTGGCTACAGCACAAGTAGAACTTGCTGATCTGCTGTAGCCAATAGAGTTTGCGCCAGTACTCTTTTGCCCAGTCAGGGCTTAGACTGCACTGTGCAGAGCTGTGGAGCACTCGGCTGGATGCGCCGAACATTGTGCTGAGCAACCCACAAATTTGAGTGTTCACTGAACAGGATCAGCACAATTCTTCTTTCTCTGAGCCCTTTTCAGTTCAGGTAGCGAAGAAAGCAGAGCCTGTGTGAGTAGAAGCAGCATATTTACTTATATACACCTTGTTAGGCACATTTTACTCTTTGATTGCCCTGCAGTTAACAGTTTGCTTGGCCTGCCACCAGTGTCATTACTACAGTGTACAGTATTGACTGATTACTATTAGTGCCACTAGAGACATTAGATAGCATCAGAGTCAGTTAGTGCCCCTCCCAGCCAGGGTCAGCAAGCACCAGATTGCCTACCACATTATCGCAGTCACACTAGATGTCGCTGATCACTGCCCTTTATAAGTATAGTGTTTAAACAGATCAGTATTTTGAGAACTATAGAACTATACTAGTGTCTCCAATAGGGATGAGCTTCGAGTTCGAGTCGAACATGAGTTTGACTCTAACATCGGCTGTTCAATCGTTCGCTGAAGATCGAACATTATAGGGCATTCGAGCGGCGCGTCATTCCCCATAATGCACTGCGTCATGGTAGTGCATTGCTGGCTGATTGGCCAAGCATGGACTATGACCCGCATGCTTTGGCCAGTCACAGCGCCATCAGCAAAGAGAGCCATAATTGTCCAAAGGCAGGGTGCCTTTGGCCAATTATGGCTCAGGGGGTTAAGTCCGCATCCCGCACTATATAAGGCCGCCTGCATGTCTGCCTTGTGTAGTGTGTTGCTGGTGGAGAGATAGTGTCATTTCATTTACTTTGAGCAAGCAGTTTATTCAGTTACCTAGATCTCACTGCAGACCGTTACTGCTGTACTGTTTCTAATATACTTCAGGCAGACAGTTGATTCAGTTAGCTGCAGTGTATTTAATATATATAGTCAGACTATATATATATATATATATATATATATATATATATATATATATATATATATATATATATATATATATATATACAGAAAAACACAGAATTGTTGACATTTTTGCAGATTTATTAAAAAAGAAAAACTGAAATATCACATGGTCCTAAGTATTCAGACCCTTTGCTCCGTATTTAGTAGAAGCACCCTTTTGATCTAATACAGCCATGAGTCTTTTTGGGAAAGATGCAACAAGTTTTTCACACCTGGATTTGGGGATCCTTTGTCATTCCTCCTTGCAGATCCTCTCCAGTTCTGTCAGGTTGGATGGTGTACGTTGGTGGACAGCCATTTTTAGGTCTCTCCAGAGATGCTCAATTGGGTTTAAGTCAGGGCTCTGGCTGGGCCATTCAAGAACCGTCAGTTGTTGTGAAGCCACTCCTTTGTTATTTTAGCTGTGTGCTTAGGGTCATTGTCTTGTTGGAAGGTAAACCTTCGGCCCAGTCTGAGGTCCTGAGCACTCTGGAGAAGGTTTTCGTCCAGGACATCCCTGTACTTGGCCGCATTCATCTTTCCCTCGATTGCAACCAGTTGTCCTGTCCCTGCAGATGAAAAACACCCCCACAGCATGATGCTGCCACCACCATGCTTCACTGTTGGGACTGTATTGGACAGTTAATGAGCAGTGCCTGGTTTTCTCCACACATACCGCTTAGAATTAAGGCTAAAAAGTTCTATCTTGGTTTCATCAGACCAGAGAATTTTATTTCTCACTATCTTGGAGTCCTTTTTTTAGCAAACTCCATGCGGGCTTTCATGTGTCTTGCACTAAGGGGAGGCTTCCGTCGGGCCACTCTGCCATAAAGCTCTGACTGGTGGAGGGCTGCAGTGATGGTTGACTTTCTACCACTTTCTCCCATCTCCGGACTGCATCTCTGGAGCTCAGCCACAGTTATCTTTGGGTTCTTCTTTACCTCTCTCACCAAGGCCCTTCTCCCCTGATAGCTCAGTTTGGCAGGACGGCCAGCTCTAGGAAGGGTTCTGGTCGTCCCAAACATCTTCCATTTAAGGATTATGGAGGCCACTGTGCTCTTAGGAACCTTAAGTGCAGCAGAAATTTTTTTGTAACCTTTGCCAGATCTGTGCCTTGTCACAATTCTGTGTCTGAGCTCTTCAGACAGTTCCTTTTGACCTCATGATTCTCATTTGCTCTGACATGCACTGTGAGCTGTAAGGTCTTATATAGACAGGTGTGTGGCTTTCCTAATCGAGTCCAATCAGTATAATCAAACACAGCTGGACTCAAATGAAGGTGTAGAACCATCTCAAGGATGATCAGAAGAAATGGACAGCACCTGAGTTAAATATGAGTGTAACAGTAAAGTATCTGAATACTTAGGAACATGTGATATTTAAGTTTTTATTTTTTAATAAATCTGCAAAAATGTTAATTCTGTGTTTTTCTGTCAATATGGGGTGCTGTGTGTACATTAGGGTGGGAAAAAATTCACTTAAATGATTTTAGCAAATGGCTGCAATATAACAAAGAGTGAAAAATTTAAGGGGGTCTGAATACCTTCCATCTCCACTGTAAATATATATCCACTGTATACAGTTTAGCTAGATCACACTGCAGACCGTTCCTGGTGTACGTATTCAAATACACTTGCAGGCAAGTATTTTAGTGATCCGCAGTGCGAGAGAGAGAGATATTCTCCTGTATATATCCACTGCATTCTAGTCTAGCCAAGCCTATAATCTGACTGCAGGCCATTGCTGGTGTACGTTTTCAAATACACTTTCAGGCAGGCAGGCAAGTGATTCAGTGATCTGCAGTGCATAAAATGTATATACGGTCTCCTGCATATTTATCCACTGCATTCTAGCCTAGCCAAGCGTATAACTGACTGCAGGCCATTCCTGGTGAAATTTTTCTAGTAAACTTCAAGCGGTGTTTTGTTAATCCAATTTTACAGCATGTCTGGAAGGCCACCAGGGAAAGACAGACGCTCACAGGCCACTAAAAGAGGGCAAGCAGGCTCTGTGTCTACAGCCAACAGTGCTGGTTGTGGACACGGTGCATCCTCAGCATGTGGCCGTGGGGCACGCTTGTCCTTCTTTTTTTCGACAGCTGACCGTGTTGAGCCACAACATGCAGTAGAGTTGGATCACAAAGCTGCCATGATCCTCTGTCACCCAGGATAAGACAAGTTAAGCTGTCAATGCAGCTGCCAAAGTGGCCTATTCCATCGGCTCAATGGTATCAGTCACTCCTTCCCTAGCCCTACCATCATGTCCTGAGGAGTCCCCCGAACTGTTTGACCACAGTGTCGGGTACATGCTGCAGGAGGATGCGCAGTGTTTTGAAGGCTCTGATGGTACCCAGGTTGATGATGAAGGCAGTAACATGAGCCCAGAGAGAGGGGGTGCCCAAGAACGACAAGAAACTGGCAGTCATGTTCCTCCAGCTGCAGCATACTGCCAGGTTTGCTCCAGTGGCAAGGAGGGAGGGGATGATTAGGTCACTGACTCTAAGTGGGTGCCTGATAGAAGAGAGGAGGAGGAGGCGGCACATCTCCAATGAGGCAGGGTGCCCTCCAGGGGCCAGCTTAAGGACAGCCAACCGACTGCATCACACCGCAGAGCTCCGCATGTGCAGGGCGCTGCTGACTCAGCGCGTTTTTTCAAAAGTCCTTTGGTGTGGGCCTTTTTTGAGACATGTGCAGCAGATCGCACTGTTGCTGTTGGCTCCCTGTTTTTCTTTCTTACATATCATAAGCATGGCTCGCTTGTATTGGTGACGGCGGTGATCGTATCAGCCACTTGGGCTGGCACCTGGTCCCCCATGCAAGGAGGAGGTTCGTCACCATCACTGACCACACTCATACTGTCATCCATCTTATGACAGTTCAAGCTCGTTTGACTCACCGCCAACGGCCTGTGAGTCCACCGAAGTCGGTAAGAGTATTTCATCCTCTATTTGTTTGGGATCATCATTGAGAAGAATAGCACTGCATCATCTGCTTTGCACCCTTGGGCTGTTCCAGCCATTTTTACAATATTTTTTTTGGACTAAATTTTTATCATATGAATTATGAACTTGAGTGGTAGATTGTGGGCACATTCTAGAATTTGAGTTGTGAACTTTCTAATATTAGCATTATTTTTTATTTGTATATTTCTCTGCCTTATGGTTTGAGTCTCTTATCATAAGAGACTGTGATATTCCATTTGAGATGACCTGTTATACATGAAAACACATTACAGAAATTTTCACATTATATTTTAGTGTTGCACATTACAGAATTTTTCATATTTTAGTGTTGTACTCCCCCTTATATGGGAGAAATTTAAGTTTATTATTTCCTTCACACAGGCGTGAATTGTTTATTAACATTTTTTAAGTGTTTGGAGTTTCAGTATTAGCGCTACACTTCCCACACCTATTTGTTTGCAACATATGTCTGAAGCGTATCAAGCGTGGCCAAAACAGCAGCCGCTTGGGCCCCACATGCTTGACCAGACATATGTCGAGCTCCCATGCAGTCCGTTGGCAACAGTACTGAAAAGGCCCACACCAAAGAACAAGGCGGACCTCTCCTTGCTCCTCATCAGCTGGGATCTCCAACCCCACTACACCTTCAGTCCTCTCAGAGACCTGCACTGAGAGGAATGAAGGTGTTGAATTAGGTGTCCCAAGCACTTGCAGGCAATCTGCTAGTGGTACACCTAAATCCGATTGTAGCAGGCAAATTTCCCTACCCCAGTTGCTAAACGTCAAAAGAAATTCGGTCCCAGCCATCCACATGCTCAGCGGCTGAATGCTAGTTTGGCTAAATTGCTAGCACTCCAACTGCTGCCTTTTCAGCTAGTAGACTCTGCCCCCTTTCGAGAATTTGTGGAATGCGCGGTACCTCAGTGGCAGGTTCCCAAACGCCATTTTTTTTTCTCGGAAGGCCATTCTACCGGCATGTGGAAGGCAATGTCTTGGCCTCGTTGGACAGGGCGGTCTGCGGTAAGGTGCATATTACCGCTGACTCATGGTCCAGCAGGCATGGACAGGGATGTTACCTTTCTTTCACGGCGCACTGGGTAACCCTGCTGGCAGCAGGGAGGAATGCAGGACAGGGTGCAGTAATGTTGGAGCTTGTTCCGCCACCACTCCTCCAAAATGCTGGTAGTGGTGATTCTGCCATACCTCTTTCCTCCACCCCGTCTTCTTCTTCCTCTATGGCCTCTTCCTGTGCAGATTTGACCTCATAACCAGCGGTGCTCCGTAGGCGTTCTAGGGGCTACGCAAGCACTCAGGCAAAAAGATGACACGCGGTGCTTGCGTTGGCCTGCTTAGGGGACAGGAGCCACACTGGGGTAGAGATTCTGGCAGCTTTGCAGGGGCAGGTTCAGAGGTGGTTGACGCCACGCCAGCTTCAGGCAGGAATGGTGGTTTGCGACAATGGCGCCAACTTCCCCTCTGCCCTTCGACAGGGACACTTGACCCATGTTCCTTGTTTGGCTCAAGTCCTTAATTTAATTTTGCTTGTGAAGGTACCCGGGCTTACAGGATCTCCTGAGGCAGGCCAGGAAAGTCTGTGGGCATTTCCACCGGTCATATAATGCCCGTGCTTGGCTGGCTAACCTTCAAAAGGAATGCAACCTTCCCAAGAACCGCCTCATCTGTGACATGCCCACCAGGTGGAACTCAACATTGGCAATGCTGCAGCTGCTTCACACGCAGTGGAGGGCCATCAATGAGTACCTGTGTGAGTATGGCACCAGGACAGGGTCAGGGGAGCTTGTGTTTTTTTTTGCACTGTCCTGTCACCATTTGAGGCCACGAGGATGGTGAGCAGCGATAGTGCATGCATCAGTGATACTGTCCCTCTTGTCTTCCTGTTGGAGCACACACTGCATGGAATAATGGACAGGGCACTTGAGGCAGAACTAAGGGAGGAAGAGGAGGACTTCCCTGCTTCTCAAGGCCCCCTTCATCCAGACAGTATTCCTGCAGGCCTGCCTATGACACAGGAAGAGGAGGAGGATTGTGTCAGCATGGAAGTGGAGCCTGGCACTCAGCAGCAGCAGCAGTCTTCAAGGGATCGTTTTCAGTCCCCAGAAACCCATGGACTTGTACGTGGCTGGGAGGAGGTGGCTGTGGATCATGTTGTCCTTAGTGACCCAGAGGACACCAGACCGAATGCCTCAGCAAACCTACGCTGCATGGCCTCCTGCAAAGCCTGGGAAAGGACCCTCGGATTCGTGGTATCAAGGAGAGGGATCAGTACTGGCTGGCAACCCTTCTTGATCCACGTTACAAGGGTAAGGTTGCGGAACTTACAGCCTTCACAGAGGGAGTAGAGGATGAAACCTCTTCGGGAGGCCTCGCAGAAAGGTTTGAGCAATGCATTTCCAGAGCCTAGGAGGTTGCAATTTCCTGGGCTTCCTGGACAACGTGTTGCTGAGGCTTCGGTCAGTCACAGAAGGGGAGATGGAGAAGGTGGCTGTCTGACCAATGCGTTTAGACAATTTTTTAGTCTGCAGCCCCAAGGTCTGATCGGTTCCAGCAACCATCATCAGCGTCTGATTTCCATGGTGCAGGAATACCTTGGGGCAAGATCAGACTTGGAGACTTTTCCAACCGAAAATCCACTGGGTTACTAGGTCTTGAGGATGGATCACTGGCCAGAGTTTGCACAGTATGCAATTGAGCTACTGGCCTGTCCTGCATCCAGCGTTCTATCTGAAAGCACATTCAGTGCTGCTGGAGGCTTTGTAACCGATCAGAGTGCGCCTGTCCACAGACTTGGTTGATTGGCTCACCTTCATAAAAATGAATCCGTCTTGGATCACCAGCTACCAAGCACCTGATGCAACCGATTAATTTTTTTATGAATGTGAGATCCCTTGAAGACTGCCTATGCTGATGCTGAGTGACTATCCTGTTATGCTGAGTGATTATCCTATTCCTCCTCAATGTTCATGTTGATAGCTTCTAAAACCATTTTTGGGTCTGGGCACCACCACCAGTGCCTAAAGCCCAATTTTTCTGCCCCTGTTTAACAGGGGCATGTACTTACAATTTTTGCTGTAATATTTTGCAGCAGTGCTCATTCCTGTGCTCAACTAGAGTATCTGTGAGGGGTTGCAGTGTTGTGGCACCACCACCGCCGCCTAAGGCCCAATTTTTCAGCCCCTGTTTAAACAGGGGCATGTAATTAGAATTTTTGATCTAATATTTCACAGCAGGGCCCGTTCCAGCGCCCACCAAGAGTAACTGTGAGGGCTCAGTGTTCTGGTACCACCAACACCTAAGGCCCAAATTTCTGCAGAGTATTTAGGGCAGACCGTATAGTATATGCAGACGGTCCCCTACTTTCAAACATCCGACTTACAAACGACTCCTACTTACAAACGGAGGGAGACAACAGGAAGTGAGAGGAAATCTACCCCTAGGAAGGAAAATTCTCTCCTGTAAGAGTTAATATGGGAAAAAGGTGTCTCCACTGATGCTTTATTATCACCAATCCTTGTTTCCCTAAAAAAAAAAAACCCACATTTTCAAAATCCAATTGTCATTGGGACAGAATGTGAGGTGAAATCTTCTGAACAGAGGCACAGACCGCAAAACAAATGTTACAGGGGTGATGAGAACCCTTCCCTATGTTATCCAAAAAGCTTAACCACTTTAGCCCCGGAAGAATTTACCCCCTTCCTGACCGGAGCTCTTTTTGCGATACGGTTCTGCGTCGCTTTAACTGACAATTGCACGGTCGTGCGACGTGGCTCCCAAACAAAATTGAGGTCCTGCGACATTATGGCGGACACATCTGACATTTTTGACACATTTTTGGGACCATTGTCATTTATACAGCGATCAGTGCTATACAAATGCACTAATTCCTGTGTAAATTACACTGGCAGTGAATGGGGTTAACCACTAGGGGGCAGTGTAGGGGTTAAGTGTGTCCTAGCGAGTGATTCTATTTGTGGGGGGGGCGTGGCTACATGTGGCACGTCACTGATTACCGCTCCCGTTTACAGGGAGCAGCGATCAGTGACACTGTCACTAGGCAGAACGGGGAGATGCTTGTTTACATTAGCATCTCCCCATTCTTCCTCTCCGTGAGACGATCGCGGGTATTCCCGCGGACATCGAGTCCGCGGGACCCACGATCCTATTTACAGAACTTGCCGCGGGCGCCTCTTAAAGGGCAACATACAGGTACGTTAGTTTGCCTGTACGTGCCATTCCGCCGCAGTATATCTGGGTAAGGCAGTTGGCACGCAGTTAAAAATTGATTTTTTTTGGCTGGAGCTACACTTAAAAAATGTACCTGTTCCAAATTACAGATTCAACTTAAGAACAAACCTACAGTCCCTGTCTTGTTTGGACCGCCTATATACTGCTGTTCAGAGTATATAGGGCCTGGGGGACCCACGCCTTTTCTTTTTTTAATTTGGGTGCGGGGTTCCCCTTAATATCCATACAAGACCCAAAGAGCCTGGTAATGGGCTGGGGGATTACCCATGCGTTTTTCTCAATTTTCATCCATATTGCCGGGAGCCGACATTACATTAAAGCCGTAAGATGTTTTAAATGACACTTATTCCTTTAGAAATGTCATTTTGTGCAGGGACTGTTCTAAACACGGGAAACACGGGCCACTTTACAGGCATACCATAGACACCCACCAGGTACGATATTTAAAGGAATATTTCACTTTTATTTTTTCACTTTAAGCATCATTAAAATCACTGCTCCTGAAAAAACGGCCTTTTTAAAACTTTTGCATTGATACATGTCCCCTGGGGCAGGACCTGGGTCCCCAAACCCTTTATAGGACAATGACTAAAAAGGGGGGGGAATTGTTGCGCTACTAGGGAAAATTACTTTTAAAAATGTGAATCAGCAACCAGCATCACCAGTATGATAACCGTGTATAGAATGTGAAGACCCAAAGAGCCTGGTAATGGGCTGGGGGATTACCCATGCGTTTTTTCTCAATTTTCTTCCATATTGCCGGGAGCCGACATTACATTAAAGCCGTAAGCAGTTTTTTCAAAAAAAAAAAAAAAGTTTATTGGGTTTTATAGCATACAATAGTATAAAACTGAATGTATCAAAGGTTACATAGCATTTATTATTACAATCTTTAAAGAACAAAGACTTCTCATAGTAGCTAAAATAAAGACTTCTCATAGCAGTTAAAATAAAGAAAACAGAAAAAGAAAAAAGAGGGGGAGGGTAGAGGGAGGGGAGGTCAGGGGCGTTCATGTTTGCCATCTTATCAACACTAGTGAGCGTAATTTTGCTCGACACATGAAATCTTAACATCTAGATACCTTCAGGAGTGGAGGCAGCGTCTGTACATACCTGGCTGAGCATGGTATATATTGGTCAGGGTATAGTAAATAACCTGAGTGATCTCACTATACATAGAAATATAGAGTAATAAATGTGGAAGGGTGGATGCTAAGGAGCAGAATGGATTTGTGGATATCCTACGGTGGCTTAAAAGTAAAGGAATCCGGGGTGGGGGGTATTTTAAGGCGACCAAGTGAGTTGGTGAGATCTCTTGTTAAGTACCATTTCGTGTAACGGAATGGGTGCATTATATCCATTAGTGCCTGTGGAGTAAATGTAGCTTCGATATATTTTCGCCATCTTTTAAAAAAACGGGAAGTTGGTCGAAAATTAAGAGTGATGGTATCCAATCTCTCTAGATGAAAGAGTGAGGCGAAGGCCTTTTTAAACACTATTAGAGTAGGTGGAGTCGCTGATATCCAGTGAGACATAAGTCCTGCGAGCCACTAGAAGACACAAGTGAGCCCATTGTGGAATATTTTGTGGGACCCTCGTTGGCGATGAGGGTGAAGGAGGTATGCTAAACAGGCATAATAGACGATCCTTCGCCAACTGAATTTTGTGGACCACGTTGATGTAAGTGATCACCTTATCCCAGTAAGCATCAATCTTGGTACAGTCCCAGAGCCTATGTAGCAAGGTGGGGCGAGTTAGGTTACACTAGGAACATTGCGCTTGGGTGGGGTCCGCCTTGTTGAAACGAAATGGAAAATAAGCTCTGTGAATGATCTTGAATTGCGTTTCCCTCCATGTTTCGGAAGTGGTAAGATTGCGGACAGTTTTGTATCCCTCAAGGATCTTTTCTGGCAGAGATTCGTCTTCTAATACGTGTGACCACTTTTGAAAGGGTTTGAGAGCATATTTCCATGTTTGATGTTGTATAAGACAGGAGTAAATATTGGAAATGGAGTAATTATTGCTTTTGAAAAGAGTATCAATGCAGGATGTTTCGAGTGGATTGGTGTTGGGACCAGAACATGATTTGAGATAATTGAGTTGGTGATGGAAAAAAACATGAGTTGGTGGTAGGGAGTACTCCCGCATCAAGGTTTGAAAGGTTTTGAATTTGCCAGGCTTGTTGAGATAAAGACGAGACAGCAGTAAGGCCTTTAAGTTTCCATTGGCCAAAAGCTTTATGGATGATAGATGGAAGGAACATAGGGTTGCCTTGTATTTTGAGGTAATTGGAGATGCTGGATGGCAGTTTAAACAGCTTTCTTACTTCTCTCCATGCAATGACTGTATCCTTAATAAGTACACTCGTTTTGAGGTGGGGGGGGATAATGCATTGGGATTGGAATGGAGGATGGCTGAAAGGTCATATGGGTGCACCATAGCCTCTTCTAGGGATAAGTTAGAATATTTGGAACCTCCAGTTAACCAGTCTAGGCCCTGCCTAAGTAAACATGCCAGGTTGTAAAAGCGCATGTTGGGTAGTCCCACCCTGCCCTCAGCCTTCGGGAGACATAGTTTCTGCAGCACTATGTGAGGTTTCTTGCGAGACCATATGAAGGCAGATAGGGCCTTCTGAAGTTTTTGGATATCTAAATGTTTAATTAGAAGAGGTATGGTCTGCATTGGGTAAAGCAAGCGTGCAAAAGATACCATTTTGAAGAGGTGGCATCTCCCAAAGAGTGAGAGGTAGGGTCCCCCAAGCCTCCAACTCCTTCACCATTTTGGTTATCAAAGGGGGGTAATTCAATGGGTACAGAGGATGGTTCACGCCCTATTTTAATACCCAAGTATGTAATATATTGGTTAGCTATGGCCAGGGGGGATAGGTGTTTCCATTTAATGGAGAGATGGGGGTGTAATGGTAGGATCTCACTCTTATCGAAATTAATTCTGAATCCCGAGCAAAGTCGGAAATCTGTGAAAAGTTGTTTGAGTCTGTCAAAGTCTGCTATAGGGTCGGTGGAGAACAATAGTATGTCATCTGCAAATACTGCCGAACGGAGAGTATGGTTATTTAGAGTGATGCCACTGATTCCATCTACTGAATTTAATATTCTGGACAAGGGTTCGATTGCTAGATTGAACAGGAGTGGAGACAGGGGGCAACCCTGTCTCGTTCCTTTTGTTAACGGAATCGTGTCAGAAATAAAATCAGGGGTAACAAGACGCGCGATAGGGGATGCGTACATTTGTAGAAGGAATCGCATAATCTGGCCTGAGAATCCAAACTGTGCCATCACTCTAAAGAGCCAAGAGAAACTGATGTTGTCAAAGGCTTTTTCCGCGTCTAAGGACATGATGGCAGTGTCTTGGTTAGGGTGGGTCTTAGCATATTCCAGAGCCATTAATACTTTGCGGATGTTTAGGGTAGCTGATCTCCCCGAAACAAAGCCAGATTGGGCTGGGTGTAGTAAAGATGGTAGTAGGGGAGCTAGACGTGACGCAATTATTTTGGATAAGATTTTGACATCGACATTAATTAATGATGTCGGTATGATCCCGGTAATAGGGGATCTTTCCCTTTCTTAGAGATTAGTTTGATGTGGACCTGTGTTCCCATAGGAAGATAGGGCCCTCCGTCCCACATGGCTGCGTATACATGTTTTAAGGTATCTGGAATAAATTCCCTGGTCATTTTATAAAATTCAGCGGTGTATCCGTCGGGTCCCGGGGCTTTGGCCGAGGCCATGGATTTGATCGTGAATCGAATATCATCAACAGTAATGGGAGCATTAATTGTCTCCAATTGTGTGTGGTGGAGTTTAGGCAAACGTATTTTGTCAAGCAGAGAGTCAGTAGTGTAGTGATCGGGTATATAAATTTATTGTATATTGGGTTTATAGATAATTAATAAGTAAGTATTATTATATAATGATGATGATATAAGTACTCTTCCGCAGCAACCCAATTCTTCCAGAGAGATGCACTTTATTGACTTCCAACACAGAACAAAGTCCAAAGTCCACAGATGACAAAGAAATCCGACAGAGGAAATATAATTCAGAGACCCATATTATTCAGTCTTCCCAGCCATGCACAGACAAGCCTCCCCTACACAGACAAGCCTCACTTACTAAACCTATAGACTGAATGCCGTGTTATATTCACTAAATATTGAATGGCTGAGCAATTTGATTGGCCTTTGATTAGCTTTAGTCTTTCAAACAGACAACAACTCCCAGCCGTGAACAGTTGCAGTTATAAACCGCCCCAATTTGCACTCCCGCATATCAACATCAACAAGTCCTCTTTAGATATATGTAATTAGATTAGATTAACATACCACCTGAATACCCTTTGAAATGTTCAAATAGACTTGCATATGATTAACACATCAAAGAGTCTTCAGCTTGTTCCCTTGCTATGTTAAAATTCAGTTGGACAAATCAACCATTCGGTCAACATTGACTGCATGTGTACATACACACAACAATGTCCCACATAAATCGGTGAACATATTACAACATATACCCCCACTTGGGTCGGTTCTAACTACTAGAACTGACCCATAAATCAAACAACAAAACATATCAGTATGATTTAAGGCACTGGATGCTTTACAATGGCTCATATAAAATATGAAGTTGAAACTGGTTACATCTCTCTTCGCCAGCCTCTAAAATATCCCCATGAAACAGTTATTAGATAATATAACTTTTAGACCATGACTGGAAAAGGATTTGGTAAACATCAATGGCCCATATAGCTGTTAGGCCTTATTATATCACATCAAGATCTTTAATATTGCGCAAAGACGAGCTGATGTCACAGTCCATTCTTCGGTCGGACTTCATCACATCTCTCACCATCTCACTGAAAGTAAACTTGGTATGCTCTGGGAACTCCAATCCACAAGTCCAGGATTCTCTCATCTCCAGGCTCAAGCTTTTCATTTTTAAAGATGCTTTTACGCAAACACTCTACTTTCATCTTTATAGTAAGAAGAACTATCAATGTACCAGCACTCACTTTCAAGGTCAAAAGGTTTGGATATGGCAGTAAAAACTGTGCTTCAAACTATTTTCTTGCACTTGACATTCGTGAGTCCATTTTTGTTGATTGCCAGTCACAATTTGCTTTTGTAATTTGCTGTAGGCCGACCCCTCATTGTCTTCAATAAAGCAGTTACTTGGATCATTCAGTCCACAATTACACTTGAACGGTATACCAACATATACATATAGATATACCCCCACACGATGGTTCAGATAGAATCAGCTTGACATCAGTGTTTATCAGATCTTCTATCCAGACAAAGCGGCAGTGGAAATTCTTGCCAGTATCTTCACCATGAAAGGTAGAAAGGTCTCTTTCATCCATATATGTCATAGCCTTTAGCATATTATAAACAACTGAATCAACAAATTTCAAATCATGACTAGAGTGATGAATTTCACTCACCCCTCTTATAAATTTAGGAAAACCACCCAACATACTAAAATTTATGCTATGCCAAGCCATTGTGCAGCATCTCACCTTAGATGTCAAATATATTGATCAATACGCATTATGTAATATGTACAGTTGTCATGAAAATTATTTTAGGTTTAAATGCTTCTCTTAGGTTTTAAGATAAAGTTCAAGAAATAAAACATAAAGAAAATAAAAAAATGAAAAGCAAAATATATCAGGAAAAGGAAGAAAAATTAAAAATTAGGGCGTTGAAGAAAAAAGAAAAAAAAAAAAAGGTCCATTGCTTGATGAATTTCGAGAGAGTCCATGAATGCTTTATAATTCCTTGTTGTCTTTTCAGCATTTCTCCCATAATTCTCCCTCACCAGCCAGCAATTTCAGACTGTGCTTCTGCTATTCACCGTCATTTAAATGTCAATATCTGAAAGACAAAAAAACTCTCCAACAAAACTAATTAGCAAGGTCCTTAAACATTGTTTGAAGTTAAAACAAAACACTATTTACAGTTTACAGTTTGAAGCTAATTCACCCCCACTGCTAGACAAGTGTCATCTGCATTCAAAAACAGATCTGGAGAATGTACATCTTGTACATTCATGACACCCTGTACCCCTTCAACTGCTCTAATAATTTATCACGTTCCCCTCTCATCTTGTCATACTCAATTTTCAGCTGGTCATATTTCTTTTTTAACTGAGAAAACGGTATCCAAGTCTTGGACCTTTTCTTATTATTATTTTGGTCAGCTCTGTTTTTCATATTAATATCACCTATGTTTGACCCGGAGTGTCCTCTCTGGGTGTTATCATAGGATATTATCTTCTGATCTTTATGCTCAGTATTTGTCCTAAACAATGTGGCTAAATCAATTTTGACAGCCTGCTCATTTGACTTTCTCCATAAATGGTCTGCTCTCAACAATATGTCTTTTAAATCATGAGGATTTGGGGTAACTAATAAGATATTTTGTTTGATATCTTCATGCAATGCATCTAGAAACATACTCATGTATCAAGCCCCCACGCTCAAATGCAAGATTATTACCGACCAATAATTCCATAATAGTTGCTATCCTGTGTGACAATTCATAGGGAGATTCATTTTGCATTTGTTGGATCTTTCCATGAATAGTAACATCAGAACGTACACCATACAAAACACATAATAATTCCAGTAATATGTCCCTTGTCCTCAGAGGCTGAATACAGATTTGTTTAATTCTCATCCAAATACCACTTCCTACAGAATGTTGCAAAACTCTTTCTAAGTCAGATGGGTTGAGATTGTACATATCTCTGACTTGCTGCACGTCACAAAACCATTTTAAAAATCTGTTTAAATCATGGTATGGAACCATTCCTATTTCTTTAAGAATTGCGTCTAATAATTTTGGTTTGAATGGCTTCATTACAAGCTGAACTTCACCTGTATTATTATTATTATTGTTATAAACTGTGGTAGTCACAGTGGGGGCAGCTGGTAATGAATTATCAGATTCAATAGGAGGTTCTGTTTGCTGCAGATTGCTGAATCCAAGATTTGATGCATATCTGCATTCCTGAGATCTCTTCTCTAATTCCATAATTCTTAATTTTAATCTCTCGTTTTCCTCTGATAATTCATCACAATGTTTAGATTTCTCAAGTAAAGCTTCTCCAATCGTAACCGCATGCAATTTTAAATTTACTGTCTCAGTGTCTGATTGGTTTTGTAACCTCTCACAAACATTGTTGCTATTATCAACTGCCTTCTGTAACTGGGTAATTTCCTCAACCTTATAATTCAAAGAACTTTCCATTGTTAAACAGCAAGATAACAAGCCCTGTATAATACAACCTTTTCTTTTACTTTCTGAAATTTTGCTATCAAAAACATTTTTCTCTAAAAATTCCTTCATCATCGTCCACGTCTGCTTACATTTTTCTGGAATTTCATAAGGACCGCCATGGCGCTTAATACATTTTAATACCCATCTGTTAACTTTATCAGAACTGACACTGGCTTCACACTGAGTAAGCATTTTGACTATATTACTAATAATTAAAAAAAAAAAGGAAATATTTTACTCACCGCATTAGTTACTCCTTCAGATTCCAGTTCAGGTCTTCTGGTACACGACACAGTCCTTTTTTTTTTGTTGTTTCCGGTCTCCAGAGAATAATTCTGGGGTTCCCAACTTGTTTAAATTTGTAGATCAGACTCTCTTATGTCACAACCAGACATTCCAGACATTAGAGTCACAGCACAGCTCTTGGTTCTTCATCAGACTTCTGTCCACCTCACAGGATTGTTGTCACCACCGACTTCCGTTACTAAGTCCGAAAATGCTCTTCTGGTCACTTCACGGCACCAAATGTAGTGATCGGGTATATAAATTTATTGTATATTGGGTTATTATAGATGATTAATAAGTAAGTATTATTATAATGATGATGATGTAAGTACTCTTCCGCAGCAACCCAATTCTTCCAGAGAGATGCACTTTATTGACTTCCAACACAGAACAAAGTCCAAAGTCCACAGATGACAAAGAAATCCGACAGAGGAAATATAATTCAGAAACCCATCTCCTAGGCCTGTGCGTTCCCAGTCATGCACAGACAAGCCCCACTCATACACATACAAGCCTCACTTACTTACCTATAGACTGAATGCCGTGTTATATTCACTAAATATTGAATGGCTGAGCAATTTGATTGGCCTTTGATTAGCTTTAGTCTTTCAAACAGACAACAACTCCCAGCCGTGAACAGTTGCAGTTATAAACCGCCCCAATTTGCACTCCCGCATATCAACATCAACAAGTCCTCTTTAGATATATGTAATTAGATTAGATTAACATACCACCTGAATACCCTTTGAAATGTTCAAATAGACTTGCATATGATTAACACATCAAAGAGTCTTCAGCTTGTTCCCTTGCTATGTTAAAATTCAGTTGGACAAATCAACCATTCGGTCAACATTGACTGCATGTGTACATACACACAACAATGTCCCACATAAATCGGTGAACATATTACAACAAGTAGTAGGTAGGTCAGTTGGGTCAGCTTTGTATAGATTAGTGTAGTATTCCACAAGTAGGTTGCTAATCTCAGCAGTGGAAGTGACCAGAGAGCCTGTCGTAGCTCTAAGAGCAGAGATACGGGTAGGATGTCTAGGTCCTGAGCACAACTTGGCCAGGAACCTGCCTGCCTTGTTGCCGAATCTATGGAAATGTAATTGAGAGTACGACGTTTTGGCCGCTTCATGTTGTTCTGCCCAGAGGTCAAAGGTGCTTTTAGCCTGTCTCCATTGTTGTATGTTCTCTATGGTGCGGTTTAATGTGAGCTGTTCATGTGCCAAGCGTAGGGCTTCGCTTGACTGACTATATTGTTGTCTGGCTCTTTTTTTGAACTGGGCGGTGTATGAAATTATTTTACCCCGTAAGAAGGCCTTGCCTGCTTCCCAGAAAAGGTTAGGGTCCGTAATGTGGGCTCCATTAGTAGAGATGTATTCCTCCCAGGCGCAGTATAGTGTATGTTGGAAGTCCTCATTGTCTACTAGGTAGGAGGGGAAGCGCCAAATAGGGGAGGGGGATGAACAAGCCGTTTGGGATAGGTGTACAACAATTGGGCTGTGGTCTGAAATCACTGCGTCTTGTATGTCTGGTGCATTTATTACGGTTCTTAGAGCTGGGGAGGCAAAAAAATAGTCTATTCGTGAGAACGTATTGTGCGGGGGTGAAAAAAGTGTATTCCCGATCCGTCGGGTGCATCAAGCACCAGACATCTACAAATTGCATGGAGGCAAGGGATTGTGACAGGAGGGTAGATGCAGATGACGGGGGGGTACGAGTATGTGTTCTATGTGAAGGAGGGGCCTGTGTGATCAGCTAGGGAGGACATGACTGAATTAAAATCCCCACCCATTAGGTGTAACGTCTCTGGGGTAGTTAGCACCCATTTCACTAAGTCTTGAAAGAAGGAGGCGTCAGGAGAGTTAGGAGCATAGATGTTGGTAAGTGCTACAGGTTTATCGTCTATAGTCAGATGTAGGGTCATTTTTCTTCCTTCCGAGTCAACCTTAACGTCTCTAACTAAATTTTTGTGCAGAAGGATAGCGACACCCGCTTTACGGCCTACTGCCGGTGAACCATAGACAGAGCCCACCCACATTCTACGAAGACGTTGCAGGTCGTCTGCAGCCAGATGTGTCTCCTGAAGTAGAGCCACATCAGTCCGGAGACGCCGCAGGTGTCTGAGGATGGACATGCGTTTGTTTGGAGAACGCAGCCCCTTAACATTCCACGAGACAAACTTTAGGTGACTCCCATCTGTAGATTGTGACGTGACTGGTAGTTAAAAGTGTTTTGGTTTAGGGGTTTGTATAAGAACCCCTTTGTGTTATCTACCTTTTGGGAGCCACCAAAGCGCCGCAAGACCCCTGAAGACATATGGACTAGGTTGGCAAACATGAACTTAAACTTATCTAAGCAACAGTAAGTTATAAACATTAATAAGGCAGAGTATTGGTTAAGGAAATACAGAACGTGCCAAGTGGACTTCTCTTTTTTCCACATGAGGTTCCACCTATCTAGCATAGCTCCCATTAACTGCCAGCTCCTCACGTAAGAGCAGAGTGTTAGCTAAGGGGGGTGAGGGGAGGAAGGGTAGGGGGTAGGAAAAGGGGAATAGGGAGGGGGGGAGTGAGTACAGGATAGGAAGGGAGGGTAGTCTGGGGGGGATACCCTGAGGAAGCAGTGCAGGTTTAAACAAACAAATGGCGAGGTAGGCTAAGGACAGGGGAAGGCACCTCTCTAGAAATTAAACTAAACAAACCAGAAAAACACTACAGGCGTCACTGAAAAGGAATGTCCTCCGGGTAGTGGGAGGCCACACCAGTTACTGAGATGCATGACCATATAACTGTAAGTGCATAACTTTTAGCAACAGGCTGATAAGGGTAGTGCTCCATAGAGAGCAGGCACAGCAGTTTCTATAGGCATCAAAAGTACCTTTGTCTTAAGGGTAAAAATTTTAAGAAAAAGAAAAACATATAAGGTGGGTTGATACTACCCGTTAGTAGATGGTGAGGTGAGAAGGGTGGTGATGTGGAGTCCTTCAACGATTCCCAGAGCGTTCTTCTTGGTTGGTGAAACGGCTGCGTTTGTATGGAGGTTTGGTCGGGCTTCGGGGGTGCCTTTGCATACGGTAAAGACGATGATGGTGAGCCCTCTGTAGCGGTACTGTGTTCCATTTCGGAGCTTCTATTGGCTAGGTAGGTTTCCGCCTCTTCAGGTGTATTAAAGGTGAGTTGTTCCCCTTCAGGAGTTTGGACGCGGAGGACAGCTGGATAAGCTAGGGAGAATCGGATTTGATTGTGGTGTAGAGTGGAGCATACCGAGGAGAATGCTTTGCGTTGTTTCATTACCTCTATGGAATAGTCCGCAAAGAGCAGCAGTTTCGCGCCATCCACCACCAGTGAGCGCGTGCGACGAAATTTTTGCAGTATAGTGTTTTTGTCAGCATAGTTCAAATATTTCACTATCACATGCCGAGGTTTAGCGCGCGTGTCAGAGTATTGACCCATACGGTGCGCCCGTTCAACAGTGCAGGGTATGCGGAGGCCCAGTTGCTCTGGTATGGTTTTTGCACATATATTTGTAAGGTGGGAGGCCGGGATCGATTCTGGCAAGCCGATTATGTGCAAGTTGTTCCTCCTTGAGCGATTTTCTAAATCGTCCAGCTTGTCCCATATGTCCCTGTGCGAGGCATTGATGCGTGCAAGTGCCGCAGATGAGGCTGTACAATCATCTTCAAGTATGGATATCCGCTCCTCCCACCTGAGTGATGCGTTGGGCCTGAGCCTGGAGCTCTATGTGCAGCTGCTCCAGCCCTCTGTGTACCGCTGCGTCCACAGTGGCTGTTAGGGATGGTCCCAAAAGTGTCACCACAGCCTGGGCAATGTTGGCAGGGGATGTGGGATCCGTCTCTGCCATAGTAGAAGCAGGGGGAGGTTGTGGCTGTAGCTGAGGCCTCTCTGCTGTGTCCGGAGCGGCCGCCATCTTGGCTGTGTCAGCCGCTATGTCTCCCGCCGGAGGAGCTGTGGAGGGGGGCGAGGACAGTGCCCGAGCATAGGATCGCTCCACGAATCGATCCATGTCTGCCTGATAAAGAGCAGAGGCAGTAGGGGTTCCCCCCGGAGCTATGGCCGGATTAAATGCCTGTTTAGTGAGGAGCTGTGCGGGAGCTGAAGCTGCTCACCTCCTCCTCATTTGGTGCAGGAACCGGAAGTATCGTAAGCAGTTTTAAATGACTTTTATTCCTCTAGAAATGTCATTTTGTGCAGGGACTGTTCTAAACACGGGAAACATGGGCCACTTTACAGGCATACTATAGACACCCCCCAGGTACGATGTTTAAAGGAATATTTCACTTTTTTATTTTTTCACTTTAAGCATCATTAAAATCACTGCTCCTGAAAAAACGGCCTTTTTAAAACTTTCTTTTGCATTGATACATGTCCCCTGGGGCAGGACCGTTTATAGGACAATAACTTGTATATTGGCCTTTAAAATTCGCACTTTTGATTTCTCACGTTCGAGTCCCATAGACTTTAAGGGTGTTCGAAGGTTAGAGCGAACTTTTGGTCCGTTCGCATGTTCTGGATGCGAACCGAACCGGGGGGTGTTCGGCTCATCCCTATTCTCCAATAGTATAGTGTCTGCAAAAACACAGCGTTAGCAAGATTAGTTCCGATCACTGCCAGCTCTTGCATTCCTTCTCCCCCACCCCCTCCCCCAACAAGTGTAGTGACTATATACATTTTCTGATCACTGCCACCTCTGACACATTGTATACAAAACTACAATGTCAGGCCTTTTTCACATGTGCGGATCTGTATTCAGTCATCCGCTTGCTCAGCAGGGATCGCTCCATTGATCCCCACTGAGCCGGCGGATGACAAGTCCGTCTCTGCAGACTGTGCAGAAACTGACCTGTCAGAGCTCCGCTCTCTTCTATGGGGGATCGGATAAAAACGGACCGCCAGTCGATCCGATAGACAGATGGAAAATAGGGTTTCCATCTGTCTGGATTTAGCCGAGCGGATCAGATGTCCGCGGACATGTCACCACTGACATCTGTCGCTCCACAGAGATGTATGGAGTGAGCGTTCAGGTCCGCCTGAAAAAACGGACAGGCGGATCTGAACGGTCCACACATGTGAAAGGGCCCTTAGCAAGATTAGGCCTGATCTCTTCTAGGACTAGCAGTCAATTTTATTTCTAGCGTGCAAGCAGTCCCTGATTGCTAGCCAGGAGCTCCTTTTCCCATAGTTTCTACTAGGTACCTGTTAATTTAGCTCCCAAAATCTTACAATAATCGGATCATTAGTACAGAGCTTTCGAGAGCTGATCAGACAATTCATCCGATATTGTTCGATCGGATAAGCACGAAAATTTTCCTCATACAATGCCAGTTCGTACGATTTTCGTTTAGACAGTACAGTTGTCGTCCGAAAATACAATAAAAATACCGTGAGAAATATCGGTATACAAATACCGTATATACTCAAGTATTGGTCGATCTGAATATAAGCCGAGGCCCCTAATTTACCACAATAAACTGGGAAAACTTATTGACTCGAGTATAAGATGAGGGTGAGAAATGCAGCAGCTACTGTAAGTGGAAAAGAGGGTCAACAATGCCCATCTGCAGCTGCATACCTCACTGTGTCTATTGCATACCTCACTGTCCTGTGCATGCCTACCTGTGCATATCTGCCTACCTCACTGTGTCCTGTGTATACCTCCCTGTGTCCATTGCAGCCTACCTGTGCCAATCTGCATCCTCTGTGTCCTGTGCATGCCTCCGTGTGCCGATCTGCAGCCTCCATTGCACCGATCAGCGTGTCATAAAAACATACGGTGGCCATTCCAGTGTTCAAAAGCCGCACCTCCTCCTCGTCTGTCATAGGCAGAACACTCACGTTCCCAGCAGTCAGTGTTCGGCCTATCTCGGACATCCGTTCATCCTCATACCATGGACGAGGATGTCTTTGATAGGCTGAACACTGACTGCTGGGAACGTGAGTGTTCCCCCTATCAGACTAGGAGGAGGCGTGGCTTTTGAACACTGGAATGGCCACTGTCTGCATGACACGCTGATCAGGTAGGCAGACAGCGGTGACTCGAGTATAAGCCGAGGGGGGCACTTTCAGCCTAAAAAAAAGGCTGAAAATCTCGGCTTATACTTAAGTATATACGGTACATTACAACACATGACATCACTTCCGATTTTTTTTTTTTTTTTTGTCGTATGAGAATTTTAGTAACCTATTCAATTTCTATTAACCACTTCAATACCGGGCCTATTCTGGCACTCCTCTCCTACATGTAAAAATACAAATTTTTTTTTGCTAGAAAATTACTCAGAACCCCCAAACATATTATATTATAATATATATATATATATATATATATATATATATATATATATATATATATATATATATATATATATATATATATATATATATATATATATATATATATATATATATATATATATATATAAAAATAAATTTATTAGCAGACACCCTAGGGAATAAAATCGCGGTCTTAGCAACTTTTTATCTCGCACGGTATTTGCGCAACAAGTTTTCAATTGTGTTTTTTCCAAAAAAAAAGTTTCATGATTTAAAAAATAACAAAACAGTAGTTAGCCCAATTTTTTTGTATAATGTGAAAGATGATATGCAGAGTAAATAGATACCCAACATGTCACGCTTTAAAATTGCGCACACTCATGGAATGATGCCAAACTTCAGTACTTAAAAATCTCCATAGGCGACGCTTTTACATATTTTTAAATTTTTACACAACTTTTTTACAGGTTACATGTTTCGAGTTAGAGGAGTCTAGAGGTAGAGGTAGAATTGTTGCTCGCGCTCTAACGCACGTGGCAATACCTCACATGTGTAGTTTACATATGTGGGCGGGACTAACGTGTGCGTTAGCTTCTGAGCGCGAGCTACCGGGGACAGGGGCGTTTTTTAAAATTTTTTTTTTTTTTTATTTTACTTTATTTTTTTTCATTTTTACTTTTTTACTAATTTTTTTTTGATCACCTTTATTCCTATTACAAGGAATGTAAACATCCCTTAGGAATCATTTGTGACAGGTCCCACATCTCTCCTCCAGGCTGGAAAGCATGAGATCGAGAAAAAAAATTCACCGATCTCATGCTGACATCTGCAATCGCGGCTTTGTTTACTTCCGGCAACCCGGGCGTGACGTCATAACATCACACCCGGGCCTTCGACGGTCAAATAGATGACTGGTGACCATCTGGTCACTGGAAATCGTTATCATCCAGTGCTGGACAATTCTTTCTCCAGGTCCCTGATGGCACGGGAGAGCCCCGAGAAGCATCGAATGGTGGCGGAGGGGGGGGGGTGTCCCCTCCCGTCGCCTGTAAGAACGATCAAGCAGAACTGCCACTATAATCGTTCTTATGGTGCACAGAATCGCTGGCTGAAAACAAGGATATCTGAATGAGGTCTGGCCTCATTCAGATATTCCCACTGAAAGTTCGGGACGTCATATGACGCCCTTGGGTGGGAAGTGGTTAAGCGAAAAATTTCAGACGATCTGTCGTCCGCTTTTTGGATCGTGTGTACGGGCCATAACCCTTAACTTGGGTATTACAAAAAATAATGAATTAAGGTCACATTGGTTCACAAACCAGATTCATCATTTAGAAAACAAAGAATCCTGCGAGCCACCACTGTCCAGATGCCCAAATGTATAGAGAAAGAAAAAGCTGCTGGCGTGCAACACGTCTCTCAATTCGTGCAAACATAAATGGGTAGATACTACGCTGCGCTATAAATATGATCACATCAAAAATCTAAAAAATAAGTAAAAGGTAATAAAATCAATATGAGGAACAGCAGCTAAAATCAGAACAAATTGTAAAATGAATTGAAAAGTGCTGTGCTATGTAATATGCACTATACAACCAGTGATTGGATACCAAATGTATATATAGAAACACACAAATATTGACCAATGGTCAACTGCCAGTAAATAAAAAAAATAAAAAAAATAAGGGAGTGGAAACTCAAATGCACAGTAAGTATATAGTGCTCATATGAAAAAAACATATATAGATTCGTAAAATTCATAAAGTTCGTAGAAGTCCATAAAATACGGTATATGCGAGAGAAAAAACACACACTTCTAATCAATATGCAGGGTAGTCCATGCAATCACAAAACAAGCTTGGTAGGTGTTCAAATGTGCCAAGGTTTCCTCCCTCCAGTGATCCCCTAGGTAGGTTATTGCTGGCAATAAAGTGGTGCACTAGACGCACTTTATAAATGTGAGTACCCTGTATTGGTTTGCTTGTGTTCATTAAATTGTTTAAACCTACTACACTATCAAGCGCTTTTATTTTATTTCAAATATTTGTATTATTTTGTATAAAGAGCAGTATACACGCATGTAAAAATAGACAAAATAAACGTACATATCTTCCAGAGTATACAAAATCATATGCGGTGTAGTGAAGGAGTGTGGAAGTACCAATACACACTATTTCTCATTATAAAACCTCATTAATGGTTTACATTGTAGCCACATACAGGTAATAGAAAAAGAATAAGATAGTATAACAAAACATAGAGTACCTGTGCAGGGTCTTGAGTTTCACCAGTAGACCTGCCCCGCTTCCTTAAATCCTGAGGGGGACTAACCAGGGTGTCTCGCACACTCCACCCCAATGGGAACTTTCTGTAGGAGTGTGCGGAAAACCCCCCGTGTCCGAAACCTAGTAACTGACGTTTGATATCTTGCGGAAGGCAATGCAGGAGGTGCCCTCCTGAAAGCAGTGCCATTCCAAGGATGGAATATAAATAATATCTGCGGGAGGTATATTGAGCCTCCGGCGGGTGTGTAAGGTCTACCAGCAAATACCCTTAGGTGAGAATTTTAAGGCCCTGTATGTTACCAGAAAGCTAGGGACAAGAGAGTCCAAAAGGAGGTAATTAAACGTGGGAAAGGAAGAAAGGGTGGGGGGAAGGAGGGAGAGGAATCAGAGTAAGTTTGGGTCCGGTGGTGAGAGTGTAATTATTTCCTCCTCCTGTCATAACTGGTATGAGGTTAATGTTCTGAAACGTAGCCCACGGTTCCCAGGTGGACATAAACCTCCCTACTTTGTCATGGAGTTTAGACACTAGATGCTCCTGAGCCATAATCCACGATATTTTCCTAATACAACTCTTGAGAGGTACCGTTGGTTTTTTCCAACATTTAGCAATGGTGATCTTAGCTCCTAGTAAAATAAAAAATGAGACCTTGAGCTTGTTTAGATAAACCCGGTATATTTTGATTGAGGAGAGCAATATGTATGTTGGGGTGCACCGGTATTTTAAATAAGGTACTGAAAATTTTCCGCCAAAAGGTTCTAATACGAGGACATGTCCACCAAATGTGTATCATTGAACCCACAAGCTCACAATCCCTGAAGCATAGGGGGGATGCTCCAGGGAACATAACCGCCAACCTGGCAGGAACGTAATACCACCTTGTTATAACCTTTATGCTGGCTTCTATAAGAGATATATTGCAGATACCTTTTAAAGGAGCGTAACCAATATTTATACCATTCTGTCGAGGTCCACGTCCGGCCTGTATCCTCCTCCCAGGACTTGGTGTATACTGGTTTGTCTGCTTTTGTCATAAGTGCCGAATAGATCAGGGAAATGCCCCCTTTTTGGTCCTGGATATTCGAGCACCAGTGTTCGTATGGAGTAATGGGAGAAGAATTCGAATTATTGTGCCAGATGGTGTGTAGGAAATGTGAAATTTGTGAAAACCTGAATTTTTCGGATTCCGGCATATCGAGAGTCCTCTGACAGTAAGATAAGATTATTGGACCTGTTGGGGTGAAAGTGTCCTATGCGATAAAGGCCTTTATCAGTCCACCATTTAAATGCTTTTATATTTACTCCCGGAGGAAACTCAGAATTATGGAAAATATGTGAAAGGGGTTTCATAGAAGTCAGGGTAGTTTGCCTGAACAATTTAGTGCTGAGTGAAATGGAATGCGAAAGAGTGGGGCCCATGATTGCTGGTCTGATTTTGGGGTCGCACCACAAGAGGTAGTCTAAGGTGTGATGTGGCGTAGCTCCTCTCTCAATAGCGAGCCAGTCCGGTTTTGAACCCTGAGAGAATATCATGGACAATTGTGCCAGTTGCGCTGCTTGGTAATATGCCCAAAGATCAGGTAAACCCAGTCCGCCCTGGGATTTTAGACGTAATAGGATGTTGGACGGGCATCTATATCCCCTCTTGCCCCAAACAAAGCATATAATGTCCGACTGCAGTTTGCGTAGGAAACGTTTCGTGATCGGGATGGGAAGGGAGCGGAACAAATACAGGAGACGTGGGAGAAGTGTCATTTTAATCGCGTGAACCCTTCCCAGCCAGGATAGACCACACTTAGCCCATTTATCCAGTTCCCACCTGCATTTACATAACATGGGTATATAATTCGCTTTGAAGAGATTACCGATGTCCGCTGTGAGGTTAACTCCCAGATATCGAACGGACTTCTGGGCCCAAGGGAAGTCAAAATTGCTTGCGAGTTGGGAGAGAAGGCCGGCCGGTACTGAGATGTTCAGCGCGGTAGATTTGCCCATATTGACCTTCAAACCTGAAGCTGCAGAACTGAGATGAGTGGGGAAGTAATATACAACATAAGGTCATCTGCATAAAGAGCACATTTGTGTTCCTGACCTCCGCACAGCACCCCCTTAATGTCTGGGTTTGATCTAAAAGCTATGGCTAGGGTTTCTATAGCTATCGCAAATAGGAGAGGGGATAATGGACACCCTTGTCTAGTGCCCCTACCTATAGGGAACGAGGTTGAGTACCTTCCCATCAAGCGTACCTGCGCCGTCGGGTTTGAATACAGGAAGCGAATCAGATTCAGGCAATTAGGCCCAAAGCCCCATTTTTGTAGGATATCAAACAAGTATGTCCAATCTATTGAATCAAAAGCCTTATGCAGGTCAATTGATAAAAAATCTGGATTTGGGGAGACCTCCATCCCAGTGTGACTGTAAAAGTGAAATAATGTCAATGGTCCTTCTGATCTGATCCGTACCCTGCCGGCCAGGGATAAACCCCACCTGATCTCTATGAATGTATGAGGTGATAAAGCTTGAAACCCTGTTCGCCAGAATTTTTGTTAAAATCTTAATATCATTATTGATTAACGATATTGGGTGATAATTACCCACCTCACTGGGGTCTTTCTCTGGTTTAGGGATCATGGAAATATAGGCTGTATTCAGGTCTGAACCCAATAGAGAACCTTCTCTAAGGACATTAAAAAATGTTGAAATGTGTGGGGCTAGAGTTGGGGCAAACTTTTTATAGTATCCTGTGGAGAATCCATCCGGGCCTGGGGCTGAGCCTAATATAAAAGTGTTGATTGTATCTAAGACTTCTGTCTGGGAGAAAGAGCTCTCCATCAGATCGCTATGCTCCTTAGAGATGGAGGGTAATACTATGGAATTCAGGAAATCCTGTTGTGGTTTTGTTAAATGTGGTGGTCGTGGTTTATATAGTTATGCATAGTATTGGAGGAAAGCTTCCATTATTTTAACGGGGTTCTGAGACAGTTCCCCGGATTGTATCTTAACTTTTGGAAAGGCTAGAGATCTGGGTTTAGGGTTAAGCCTAATTGCAAGTTTTGAGCCAATTTTGTCCTTTTGGGAGTAAAGTTTGGCCCCCGACCATCTAAGTTGTTTCTCTCCTGTTGTAGTAAGATTCAGGTTCAGCTGAGCCCGTGCCTTATCCAGTTTGTCTAGTAATTCAGGAGAAGGGTTTAGTTTGTGGGCTCTTGAGAGGGATTGAAAGTCTGCAGTAAATTTCCTTGTCAAAAGAAGTTTATTGAGTATACAATGTTATAAAGATACATAAAGTAAGTTTACAAGGATCTATAACGTAAGCTCATTGTTTTACAGTAGGGTTTATATAGGTAAATATCATGAAATTTCAAATATTAAACATTGGGTTCACGTAAACCTAAATTAAAGATATATATCATTTCCTTAGTGACTTTTGTAGGTATTTAAATGATTTATACCTACTATACATATTGTTTACAAGTAGAGTGTATATAGGTCAAATAAATTCTGATAATGAGCTTTAATCGTAAGGTGGAGAAAAGGAAAGAGAAAGAAGAAAAAGGGTTGAAAGGTAGAGGTATGGTCCACAAGGTTGTCCCGCTCGTTAGTTTATTATTCTTTTTAGTTCTCTTTGAAGCCTTAGAATGGGTGTCTCTGTAAGTCATTTAATCTGTTACCATGGCAACAGGACAGAGTCATTGAAGTTTGACAGGAACTGTTGTTTTATCCAAGGATGCCAAAGTTTTTCAAATTTTGGAATTTGATTTTGATCGATGGCTACCATCTTAGCATGGGACATTGTATTATTCATTCTGTGAATTGTTTCTGCTAGTACCAATGTAGGAGATTTCCATGCCTTGGCCACTGTTTGTTTTGCAGCCGTTATTAGTTGGATCATAAGTTTGAATTGAGAGAGTGTTAACCATTCTGGTTTTAGATTAAGTAAAGTTAAATATGGATCTGGTTGTATTATTTTTTTAAATATTTTAGATGCAATCACGAAGACTTCCTTCCAGAAGGTTTGGATTACTGGGCACGTCCACCATATGTGTAAATATGTACCTATTTCTGGGCATCCTCGAAAACAAAGAGCTGAGGTATTAGGTGAATATTTTGCCACTCTAGCGGGTACAAGGTACCAGCGAGTTAGGACTTTATAATTTGTCTCCAGTGCTAAGATGTTGGGTGAAGATGACTTAGATGTGAGCCATATGTTAGACCAGTCCGTGTCTTCTAAAGTTCGTCCCAGGTCCTCCTCCCACCTCTGAACGTAAGAGGGTCTATTAAGATTTGCTACTCCATATAATTGATTATAAAGTGATGAAATTGTACCTTTAGCAAATGGATCTTTTGTACAGATTGATTCAAAAATGGATAATTGGGATAATGGTGTATCCCCCTTTAGGAATGGTGTATAGAAATTTTTGATTTGGAGATATCTAAATATCTCAGAGTTTGGTAGATCATATTTTTCTCTAAGCGATGGGAATGAAAGGAATGATTTAGATGCTATGAAGTCATTTAGTGTCTGAATGCCTGATGTTGTCCAAGCTTTAAAAGAATTTGGGTAGATCCATGCCGGATAAAAGGCCGGATTTCTGATAAAAGAAAGGAGAGGATTGTGTGGAGATTGTAACTGATATTTGGTTTTTAGTTTATCCCAGAGAGATGAGAAGTGTTTAGTTATGGGATTATGAATTTTAAAGCGGTCTTTAGGATCAAGCCATAATAAATTTGATATTAATAGAGGGTCATTTTCTGAAGCCTCTATAAATACCCATAATGGGATTTCCTGTTTTGCATGGTATTTGGACAGACTGGCCAAATGTGCTGCTCTGTAGTAGTTAGTAAAATTAGGGTATCCCAGGCCTCCTTTATTTTTGGGAAGATGTAGTGTGTGTATAGGTATACGTGGTTTAGAAGAGCCCCATATAAACGAAGTTGCTCTTTTTTGTACTATTCTCAAAAAATAGGAAGGAATTGGAATAGGGAGGACTCTGAATAGATAAAGCAATTTGGGTAGAATAGTCATTTTGATTGCATTAATCTTCCCTATCCAGGATAAAGGAAGTTGCGACCATTGTTTTATTAGATTTGTGATCTGTCTTAATACAGGAGGATAATTGGTTGAGAATAAGTCAGAATGAGATGCTGTTAAATGAATTCCAAGATATGGGATTGATTTTTCTGCCCATGTGAATGGGAGTGCAGCCCTAGCCGGGATCAATTCCATGTTTGTGAGTGAAATATTAAGCACTAGGCATTTCTTAGGATTAATCATAAGGCCGGATAGGGCTGCAAATTCATCAAGAGCTGGTATTAAGTTAGGACCAGAGACCTGTGGTGATGATAGAAAAAGTAATATATCGTCTGCAAATATACATAATTTGTGTGTAATACCTCCTACTTCAATGCCAGTTATAGTTTGGTTTGTTCTGATGTATTGGGCCATGGGTTCGAGTATAAGGGCAAATAATAAGGGAGATAATGGGCAACCCTGTCGGGTACCTCTTTCGATATTAAAGGCTTCAGATTTGTATCCAGCATATTTTATATAGGCTTTGGGTTTATTATATAATGCTTTGATCCATGTTAAAAAGTGGGGTCCAAAACCCCATTTTTGTAATGAATATTGCATATATTGCCAGGATACTGTGTCAAATGCCCTCTTAATATCGAGAGATAGAAAACATAAAGGGATTTTCCGTTTTTTAGCAATATGTGCCAATAACACTGCCCTGCGTATATTATCGCCTGCCTGTCTATTTGGCATGAAGCCTACTTGATCTCTATGTATTAATTTTCCTATAATGCTATTGAGGCGTTTTGCTATTATTTTTGCTAATAATTTAATATCGAGGTTTAACAGAGAGGCCGATAATTCACACAGGAAGTATCATCAGAAAGGGGTTTTGGGATCATACAAACAATTGCCATTAGTGTTTCTTGCCGAAAAGAATGTCCATCTAGAAGTTTGTTAAAAGTTTCAGTGAGAATGGGAGAGAGTATTTCTGAGAATGTTTTATAGTATAAAGCCGAGTAGCCGTCTGGGCCTGGTCTTTTGTTAAGTTTTAGGTCTTTTATGGCATTAGCAACTTCATCTATAGTTATAGGCTCATCCAAACTGTTTTTTTGATTCTGAGATAACTCAGGTAAGGTTATTTTTGAGAAGAAGGATTCAGCCTCTGTAGGATTAAATTCATTGTTTGTCTTGTATAAAGTTGCGAGATGTGAGTGAAATTTATGGACTATTTTAACTGGATTACAAGTGTAAACATTTTTTGATAATTTCAAACGTATTGGTTTGAAAGATTTGTTAGTTGAATTTAATGCCCGAGCCAAATATGTACCTGGTTTGTTTGTATTCATGTAGAAATTGTGTTTGGAGCGTTTGAGGGATTTATCAACTGACTCAGTGAGAAATAGATCGTATTCCAATCTAGATTTTTCCAGATGAGATTTTGTACTCTGAGATGGATTATCTTGAAATGATATGTAGGCTGCATTAAAATTGAGTTCTAGTTTTTTGCTAGATTTTTGCGTTCCCGTTTAAATGGTGCCATTTGTCTTTGTATTGTACCACGCAAGACAGGCATATGAGCTTCCCACAGTGTTATTGGGGAGATGTCTGTTGTATTATTAATTGATATGTATGCCTTTAAAGCTTGTTCAATGGCCATCTGATGTAGTGGGTGTTTGAGCATTATGTCCGGTAAGTACCACGTTGGGTCATGCGCTTTTGGTATGGCTGAGGCTATAGTAGTGTATACTGCATTATGGTCAGACCACGGAATCGGAATTATATCTGATGCAATAATTTCTGGTATCATTCCTATTGTTAGAAAAATATGATCTATTCTGGTGAAGGTTTGATGAGGGTGCGAGAAATAAGTGAATTTCTTTTTCATTGGGTTACTTTCTCTCCATGAATCTACCAGATTGTATTTGGAAAGAAGTTGAGAAAAAGGTAATCTAGAGGTTATTTTGGATGGTGTAAAAGGTGATTTATCTAGAAATGGGAGGAGGACCTGGTTCGAATCCCCACACATTATCACTGTTCCTATTTTGTGTGTATTAATCACTTGTAATATATGTGAGAGGAATGGTGTAGGTTGTTTGTTAGGAGCGTAGTAGGAAATCACCGTGATTGCTGTATCCATTATATAACCCATGAGTATCAGGTATCTACCTTCTGGGTCTTTAATTTCTGATAAGGTGAATGGTGTGGATCGGTGAAATGCAATTAGAGTTCCCCTTTGCTTGGTACAGGCAGAAGCCGTGTAAATTTGTTGATAAAAAGGAGAAATATATTTTGGAGTAGAATCTTTGGTGAAGTGTGTTTCTTGGAGGCATACTATGTGAGCCTTCTTGTTATGGAAAGTACGGAAGGCTTTGGTCCTTTTTTGAGGGACATTTATTCCCTGAACATTCAGGGAAAGTATATTCAGTGGTGCCATGGCAACAGATCAAATAGTTTTGACTTACTTTTTGTTATGCAGAGCTGACTGCGCAGATCAACCTGTGTGGACTGAAGAGATGAATAGATAGAAAAGAAACCAGTGAATTCTGGAGTAAAGAGTAAACAAAAAACATATGAGATTAGATGATACATTGTATAAATTATTTTTTGCAAGTAATCACAATTTACCCGTGAAAGAGAATAAATATCTCTCTCAGGGGAATAAGTGCCTTCGTCACACTCCCACATAATATGGTTGGGAGAATGAGGAGGGCTAATGGGGGTACACGGATCTTCCGCTTACAGGAGAGAAGTGCTATGTCAAAAGACATCAAAATGATGTTTCATTAATTGGAGTGCAGAATATAGTTTTTGTTGAAATTATTTATTCCAGGGTGGTTGTATATGGTTAGTTTTTCCCTAGGCTAAATAATTCAGTTAGAAAGGTACTGTTAATAACTTTGGTATTGATGAAGATAGTTTGAATTATTTGGGGATTTTAACCCTTTTAGAGTAAACAATTACATATTTTATTCATATGTAACTGTTTAGATATGTTAACTCATAAAATTGAGGTTGTATTGCTTCAGATTAGAATAAACAAAAACATAATTCTAGGAACTAGTTAGGTAATATTATATTTGTTTTAAGAAAAAGAAAAAGCTTCCATTACTTCTGGATTATTGAAAATATTTGTCCTAAAAAGTAATAAATCTATTGTTATTACCTGATAATATATAACTGAACAAGAATTTCCTTATTTCACTTATATATTCTAAGGCTATATGAATCAGAAGTAATAAGAAATATAACTGGAATGTAACATGATCCCACACAGTGTGTGACTATCAGAATGCAGTTACATTCAGTTATAAATATAGGTTTTTTATAGAGAACCATCTCTTAGTATAATAAATGAAGAGATATCAGGAATTAGGATGTCAGTCCATTGAATCTTCTTGGTCCATGGATGATGTGGCATAACGGCCTCTTTTGTGAGAATGATGATTCCCATTTTGTTCTGAAATTTTCTGGGTGCTGCCTGAAGGTGAAGATGATGCCATTCTTCTGCGTGTGGGAGAGTTGCTGCTTGTGGGTTCTGTCAGATTTAATTTTAAAAGGGTTTGTTGTAGTTCATCTGCTGATCTGCTTCTGTAAATTGTACCTTGGTAGTTAAATCTGACTGAAAAGGGGAAGCCCCATTGATACATAATGTTGTGGCGTTGCAGTTCCATTAGTTGGGGTTTCATGGATCGTCTTTTAGTAATAGTAAGTTGGGATAGGTCAGCAAAAATTTGATAATTGTGTCCTTGAAAATTAAGTTCCTTTTTTTTCTCTTGCAGCAATTAGTATTTGTTCTTTCGTTCTGTAATAATGAAATTTTGTGATTATATCACGTGGGGGTCCATCTTTCTTTTTGGCTGTGAGGGCTCTGTGTACTCTGTCCAGTTCTAAACGTTCAATAGGGATATCTGGCTTTAGTTCTTGTAATAGAGCAGTAATAGTAGATTGCAGGTCTGTCACAGATTCAGGTATTCCCCTTATGCGCAAGTTTGAACGTCTGGCTCTATTTTCGTAATCTTCGAGCTTAGTTTGAAGTATTAAATTCTCTTTTTTTAATTGTTCCAATTCTGTTATATTTTCTTGGGTAGTAATTTCAATTTCATCCATTTTTATTTCTAAGGCTGCGGTGGGGTTTCCCAGCTCTCTTATTTCTTTGGTTAGGCTTTTTGTTATTTGGTCTGAGGTTTGTTTTAAAGCCTTATGAAGCATCTTTTCAAATTGTAATAATATTACTGGGGATACTGAGGAGGCTTGTGGAGAAGTTTGTGAGAGGATTTGTTCTGTATCTGACTCAAATGGAGAGTCTTGCTGTGACATTTTCTGTCTGTGAGAGCGCCCTGATGCTGTATCTTGTGAGGTGACTGGAGCTGCTTCAGCTGCAGTGAGTGCCTGTGAGCTCTTTGTGAGGTGATTTTTATTTCTGCCACGGTTTCCTCCCAGTACCATATTTCCTGCCCAAACTTTCACAGTTTGTTCCCTGGGGCAAAAAGGTTCAAATGGATACCTTTTGAGCCTGCAGGCTCCGCTTTGTCCTTCTCTTCTCTCCTCAGCGGTGTGGAGCTCTAACAATGCATGTCTGCTCCGCTAGGCTCCGCCTCCTGCTCCGTCTGCAGTAAATTTCAACCTGTCTGCTTTATGTTCTAACCGTAGCTGGGCTATAATTTGGATTATTTTACCCCTTATCACTGTTTTGTGCGCAGCCCATACCGTCTCGGGGGAAACCTCGTTCGTGGCATTTATGTCAAAGTATTCCTTAATAGCTCCTTCTATGATGGTACACTGTATGGGGTCACTTAAGATAGATTCCTGTAGCCTTCATCTTGGAGTGTTAGAGCGTCCTGAGGCTCTTTGAGTGATGAGTGACCATCGAGTGGTCGGATAGGGGGTGTCCACAATCTTGGAGTTCAAAACCAGCGGAATCGTATGGGGTTTGGTAAAAATGTGGTCTATCCTGGCATAGGAGCAATGGGGGGCTGAGTAATGTGTGTAGTCTTTGGAATGTGGATTGGCTTCCCTCCAAATATCTATTAAGCCCATGTCACGAAGGGAGTTTCGCGATTTTAGAACTTTGCTTGGACGGGCGTTTGGGCTTAGGGATACCGGTGCCTGTCCTGTCTAATGCAAAATCAAAAGCTGTGTTGGAATCCCCACCAATAAAAATTGTGCCTTTCATATGTGGTTGTAGCTTATGCAATAGGGAGTCAAAAAAAGCTTTCTGGCCCTTGTTAGGAGCATAATAAGAGACGAAGGTGTATAACTCCATAAATGGTCCCTGAGATTAAAATGTAACGGTCCAGGGGGCCCAACACAGCTTCCGAGTCGGCTATGTTATTGTGTTTAGCGAAGCAGATCGCGACTCCCTTTGTTTTGTTTTTGGCCGATGCAAGAAAAAACTGGGAACTGATGGAGGAATGAGGGTTGGTAAGAGGTGGGGAAGTGAGTCTCTTGCAGGAAGAGGACATCTGTGTGCATGGACTTGTAGAGCTGAAAAAGTTTTCTCTGTTTGGGGGAGTTGAGTCCCTGAGTGTTGTGGGAAATGATCTTAAGAGTATTCTTCCCTTTAGTAGAATTAGCCATCCAATAGGGGAGTTGGGGGCAGGCTATAGATATAGATCTTACCGACCTGGCGAGTGATTGGAGCGCCCATGCAATCAAGCGAGATTACGGTGTTCTTGTCAAGTCCTGGGAGGAGTAACCGAGGCCGGACCCTGCATTTGTGAACGTGAGAGATCAAGAGGGGGGGAAGGGGGTTCAAAGAAATGAAAGAGCAGGAGAGAAGACACAAGCGTTAAATTAACCTTCATATCGACAACTATTTGTGAACTCAAACATTGTATACAACTTGGGGGGCTCCTAGGCTCCCCCCCTTATCCCAGGGTAGGACGGGGAACTCCCCCCTACCCCCAGAACCTGAGAGGACCCGCGACCCATGCCTGGGTCAACCGGCAAAAGAACCAATGGCTAAAACTGCGCCCTTGGTTCCTAGTGGAGGTGCATTGATGCCACCTTTATAACATGACTGTAAGAAAGGAGGATATCAAAAGGGAATCCTCCTTGCTATAACTGTTAGAGCGAACCAAAAAAAGAAAAAACAAAAAGACTGTGTTACTTAACAGCGGGGGAGATATGAGAAAGCCCCCAATAAAGTTCTCAGTCTTAGCGGTCTCCTTCCCCTTGATCTGCCCCCCTACCCTTTTACCCCGGAGAGGGGCGACAGTTCGTGTAGGTGAGTGCCCCGAGTCCCAGTGCGTTAGGGGGTTAAACCTCCCCACCCTGCAAGCCGGAGCAGACACCTCTTCTCTTTGAGCTGAGACTGAGGGGGGAATATATCATATAGTGCAAACCAGAAAGATCAATTTTCCTTTTCCCCCCTTCCCCGCCATAGGACCTCCCAAAATTGCTTACTCAAGGAAGTATAAAGCTATACAAACAAGAAAAAAGGAAAAAACCCAGCTCCCCAGAGGTTTCCTGAGCTGCTCCTGAGGACCAGAGTTCTGCTAGGGTTCCGAAATCCTGGACTCTCCCGCAGGTCCGAAAGTCAGATGTTAGGGGCCGTTTTCGGGGGGTGAATCCTCAACGGGAGGGAGAACCGTCAGATGTCCTGTTTTGGGGAGGACGCGAAGACCCAGGGCCCACGAGGGGAAAAAGTTATGAGTAGAATCTTGGAATTAATACCGGGCCGCGGTAGCCAAAAGAGAATGTCCGGATCAGGTCCCTGATCCTGTGATGGCTAGGACATCAAGTAGGGAAGTTTTCTTTGGTGCGTTTGGAACTTTGCTTCAGCCAGGAAGGTTGTAGTGGCCTCGGTTGTAGGTGTGTTTCTGCCCTGTAGTGGGTATGACGGATCTTGAGAAATCAGGCCCAAGTGTAGTAACAGGCGTTCTCCTTCAACAAGGGTTGAAAAGCCGTAGCTTTTATTTTTATATGCAAAATTGAGGCGCAGGGGAAAAGACCAACGGTAGGATATTTCTTTCTCAATCAAGTGCTGTATCAGCGGTTTGAGGGAGCGCCTTTTCTGAACCGTATATGAAGATAAGTCAGCGAAAATTTGAATCCTGTGACCTAGCAGCTTGAGGTCAGCAGTCCCCCTAGATTTCCTCATCACCTCCTCTTTGACTAAGTAAAAGTGAGGTTTCACGATTATATCACGGGGAAGTCCATCTGAACGTGGGGGCTGCAGGGCTTTGTGTGCTCTGTCGATCTCCAGACGATGTTCTGAAATGTCAGGGATAAGGCCTCTTGGCAGGCTTTTGACTGCAGCATGCGTGTCCTTTTCGGTCTCCGGGAGACCTCTGACACGGAAATTGTACCGTCTTGATCTATTTTCAAGATCGTCGATTTTAGAAAAGGTGGTTTCAAGTTGGTCCTGCAGATCCTGTATTCTGGCTGAGTTTTGGTTGATACGAGAAGCTGCTTGGTCAGCTTTCTGCTCAATGGTGTCTATCCTCTGCCCCAGTTGCTGCAAATCAGCATGGATGGAGGAAGTTATTTGTGCTGCGTTCAGGGCCAGGCTTTTAGATAGTAAATGGGTGAAAGCCTCCATCATGGAAGGGAAGTCAGTGGGTGCAGGGATGTTTGCTGATGACTGTCACTGCTAACAGCATTCCTGTATGTGGGTCTGTCATAGTGGTAGAGGGGTAGCTGGGTAGCCAGCTCCCATCCGTCCCAGCAGAGATTCTGTGGATGTGGGTGAGGTGATCTGAGGTAGTGGGGGAAAGTCCTTACCTGGCGAGGTGGGGGTCTGATTGTCTTGATCCACAATGGATTCCTCCGTTCCTCCTGTGGTGATGAGGGAGCCTCGTGGGACCGCCGCCATCTTGGCATAGCTGGCCGGAGCTGCCGCCTTGGTCATCTGGCCTGTGAGGTTCCTACGAACTTGCGCCGTTATGGTGGTTTTGTTCCTGGGGGTCTCCCCCACCTGAATATCCCTTTTGATGTGCTTGGGGGTCCGCTCTAGCTGCTGTGGTGGCGATCTGAGGGTAGCGGTGGAGCGGAGCTCTAGCAGCCGGTGGCCATGGCTTGGCTTAATATTTGAACACCTACCAAGCTGTTTTGTGATTACATGGACTACCCTGCATACGGATTAGAAGCACAGCAGGACACTGTCTGCACCTGAGCACTTGTTAGGGATTCAATGGATCAAAAAACTCACGGTTCGGATCGTTCCTTGGATCAGGAGTCACGGTTCGGATCATTTTCAGATCAACAAAAAAAATCTCCCCCACTGTAATATCCATGTCATCTCCCCCACTGTAATATCCATGTCATCTCCCCCCCACTGTAATAATATCCACGTCATCTCCCCCCCACTGTAATAATATCCACGTCATCTCCCCCCCCCCCACTGTAATAATATCCACGTCATCTCCCCCCCCCACTGTAATAATATCCACGTCATCTCCCCCCCCACTGTAATAATATCCACGTCATCTCCCCCCCCACTGTAATAATATCCACGTCATCTCCCCCCCACTGTAATAATATTTTAGCAGGGTATGGCAGGGTATTGGCACTGCTGCCATCCAATCTCTCCCCTTCACTGTACAGATCAGTACACAGAGGGGAGAGAGGAACCGGCATCATGACATGACACCGGTTTGTTTACAAGTGATCGCTCCATCATTTGACGGAGCGATCACGTGGTAAATGGCCGCCGGGTGTACCAAGATGGCCGCCGCTCCGGAGCTAGGCCAAAGCCGCGGCCTTTCCTAAGGCCGAGGCAGTGGCGCGCTCCGCGGAGCGCATGTGTGCCGATCCGAACAGGTTGAGCCGTTCGGATCACGGATCGGTGACTATCCGTTGCACCCCTGTTACTTGTGTGTAATATAATTTTTTTTTTTCCTCGCATATATTTTATGGACTTCTACAAACTTTAATTTTACAAATCTATGTTTTTTTCACATGAGCACTATATACTTACTGTGCATTTGAGTTTCCACTCCCTTATTTTATTTATTTTATTATTTACTGGCACTTCACCATTGGTCAATATTTGTGTGTTTCTATGTTATATATACAGTGGGGACGGAAAGTATTCAGACCCCCTTAAATTTTTCACTCTTTGTTATATTGCAGCCATTTGCTAAAATCATTTAAGTTCATTTTTTTTCCTCATTAATGTACACACAGCACCCCATATTGACAGAAAAACACAGAATTGTTGACATTTTTGCAGATTTATTAAAGAAAAACTGAAATATCACATGGTCCTAAGTATTCAGACCCTTTGCTCAGTATTTAGTAGAAGCACCCTTTTGATTTAATACAGCCATGAGTCTTTTTGGGAAAGATGCAACAAGTTCTTCACCCCTGGATTTGGGGATCCTCTGCCATTCCTCCTTGCAGATCCTCTCCAGTTCTGTCAGTTTGGATGGTAAATGTTGGTGGACAGCCATTTTTAGCTCTATCCAGAGATGCTCAGTTGGGTTTAAGCCAGGGCTCTGGCTGGGCCATTCAAGAACAGTCACGGAGTTGTGAAGCCACTCCTTCGTTATTTTAGCTGTGTGCGTAGGGTCATTGTCTTGTTGGAAGGTAAACCTTCGGCCCAGTCTGAGATCCTGAGCACTCTGGAGAAGATTTTTATCCAGGATATCCCTGTACTTGGCCACATTCATCTTTCCCTTGATTGCAACCAGTCACCCTGTCCCTGCAGCTGAAAAACACCCCCACAGCATGATGCTGCCACCACCATGCTTCACTGTTGGGACTGTATTGGACAGGTGATGAGCAGTGCCTGTTTTTCTCCACACATACCTCTTAGAATTAAGGCCAAAAAGTTTTATCTTGGTCTCATCAGACCAGAGAATCTTATTTCTCACCATCTTGGAGTCCTTCAGGTGTTATTTTAGCAAACTCCATGCAGGCTTTTATGTGTCTTGCACTGAGAGGCTTCCGTCGGACCACTCTGCCATAAAGCCCCGACTGGTGGAGGGCTGCAATGATGGTTGACTTTCTACAACTTTCTCCCATCTCCCGACTGCATCTCTGGAGCTCAGCCACAGTGATCTTTGGGTTCTTCTTTACCTCTCTCACCAAGGCTCTTCTCCCCCGATAACTCAGTTTGGCTGGACGGCCAGCTCTAGGAAGGGTTCTGGTCGTCCCAAACGTCTTCCATTTAAGGATTATTGAGGCCACTGTGCTCTTGGGAACCTTAGGTGCAGCAGAAATTTTTTGTAACCTTGGCCAGATCTGTGCCTTGCCATAATTCTGTCTGAGCTCTTCAGGCAGTTCCTTTGACCTCATGATTCTCATTTGCTCTGACATGCACTGCGAGCTGTATGGTTTTATATAGACAGGTGTGTGGCTTTCCTAATCAAGTCCAGTCAGTATAATCAAACACAGCTGGACTCTAATGAAGGTGTAGAACCATCTCAAGGGTGATCAGAAGAAATGGACAGCACCTGAGTTAAATGAGTGTCACAGCAAAGGGTCTGAATACTTAGGACCATGTTTAGGTCGATATGTATTTTTATACATATTTTTGGTAATAAAAAATCGCAGTAAGCGTATATTGATTGGTTTGCGCAAAAGTTATAGCGTCTACAAACTATGGGAAAGATTTATGGCATTTTTATTACTTTTTTTTTTTTTTTTTTTTTTTTTTTTCAGGACTGCGACATTATGGCGGACAGATCGGACACTATTGACACATTTTTGGGACCATTGACACTTGTACAGCAATCGGTGCTATAAGAAGGCACTGATTACTGTGTAAATGACACTTGCAGGGAAGGCGTTAACACTAGGGGGCGATCAAGGGGTTAACTATGTTCCCTCGTGTGTGTTCCAACTGTATGGGGATGGGAGTGACTAGAGGAGATGACAGATCGTTGTTTCTAGCTAGTAGGAACACATAATCTGTCTCTCCTCACAGAACAAGGATTTGTGTGTTTACACACACGCGTCCCTGTTCTGGCTCCCGTGCCCGCGGTCACAACAGGTCCCCCTCAGTGCAGCGGGCACACGCGCACACACCTGCTTAAAGGGCCGACTTACAGCTACGACAGCTCACGGGAACATGCCGACCTGCCACTGTATAATGGCGGCTGGTCGGCAAGCGGTTAAAGAAATTGGCTACTGTGGCACTGAGAGACCTAATTGCAAGGCGTTCCCCAACGGCTCGTTAACACCCCACTTAGAGGGAGAAAGCCTGCTTGCTCAATGACCAACGACTCAGTGAAGTGGAAGGACAAACAGAATGTCTTCATCCTGTCTTCCATTCATGCAGATGTGACTGTCCAAATTAATATGCCACCTAGTGTTGTTGAAAAGCCTCGCTGTGTACATGACTATAATCTAAATATGGGAAACAAACTTCAATGACCAAATGATGTACACCTGAACATATTCAAAAAATACGGGGGTTTGATCAAACTATATGGTCATATAGTGCTAAGCCCACTTACTGCGACAAAGTATCCCGAATTAGTGGGTCCTACTTTATTTTTTGAATATGTTCAGGTGTTTTTAACTAGCCTTGCAGGAAATGTCATTCTTGAATGTATACGCTGTAATATGTTCTGTTGAGTAGGACATGACACCATTTTTTTTTGGTCCCACCTGGCCTCTGCATGAAGGACTGCTTCCGTCGCTACCACACACTACTGGACTATTATTCTAGGGTACATGACGCAGTCCAGTTTACCTCAGGTAACACAATTCTGCATAAGGGTCGCTAAAGATGTTAGATAATCTGTCCATCACATTTTGAGAGACTCTAAAAATCAAAGGCTGAAATAGTTATGGTTCTGAAAAAAAGGTAAAAAAGTAAATAAAAATGTTTTATTGAGTTAATGGTATAGTGTTACTCTGTGTTTGCAGGAATGCCAATCAGCTGCAGCACTGATCTGTGTATGCTGACAGCAGCAGGGTGCTGCTCCCAGAATACATACGTATGGCCCACCGGCTACCCACGATCACTCCTGACAGAGACAGAACGGAGATCTGTCAATGTAAATAGACAGATCTCTGTTCTGTCAGGGGAGGAAAGGCAGATCTGCTGTTCCTACTGATTAGGAACAGCGATCGGTTTCCTCCTCCAGGCAGTCCCATCCCCCCACAGTTAGAAACACTCCCTAGTTAACACATTTAACCCAGTGTCACATTTGACACCTTTCAGGGGGGAGTGGGGAGCAGATACCTGTATAATACCATGTCCGGCCCCTCCTCCGTCCCCCCACCCCCCTGTCTTCTGGAAAACACCCAGAAGACAGCGGAACTCCACTTTAAGTGGTTAAAGTGACAAGTGTTTGAAAAAAAAAAAAACAACCTTTATTTGCATTTTCCAAAAAACTTGAGGCAATAATAAAATCTTCCATAGTTCAATATGCCTCTCGGCAAATACCTTGGGTTGTCTACTTTCCAAAAAAGGGTCATTTGGGGGGTGTTTGTGCTGTCCTGGCAAGAAATGTGATAGGTGGTGAGAAAGCCAGAGCTGCGTAAATTCCAATATATACAGTATATTATATTTTGTAGATGCTATAAATTTCACACAAACCAATAAATATACACTTATTGGAATTTTTATTTTATCTTGTATAACCTGAGTGCTCGACTGTTTAACCACTTCACCCCCGGAAGGTTTTACCCCCTTCATGACCATTTTTATTGGATATGCTTTATAACAGGAAGTAGAAAATATTTTCAAAATGTTCTGTCTTTTTTGTTTATAGACTAAAAAGTAAAAAACCAGTGGTGATCAAATACCACCAAAAGAATGTTCTATTTGTGTGAAAAAATAATATAAATGAATTAATTTGCATACAGTGTTGCATGACCGTGCAATTGCTAGTTAAAGGAACACAGTGCTGAATAGCGAAAAATGAGTTGGTAATGAAGGGGTTAAAACCTTCCAGAGATCAAATGGTTAAAAATTATTTAAGTAGCTTTTTCAGTTTGTGGTGCTTAAACACAGTTAAAGTGGATGTAAACCCTCCCCTATACCCAGTGAAGTGAACAGCCTCAGATGATACACAGAGATGAAACAAATCTCCCTACATAAGTTTTATGTTTAAATGCTGTCTTCAGCTTTTCTATATTCTTTAGAATTTTAACATTGTGTTAGAAATTTTACTTCCTCATTCAGCAGTAGAAGTGTAGTCTTGGCATACACTGTGTGACATCTGATTGGAGGAAAGGCACACACCCCCCTCACCACATAGGCAGTGCTACATCACCAACCTCATCTACAGATATCGCTCAAATCGTCCTCTGCTCCTCCCAAGACCTCCTGCTCTCTAGCTCCCTTGTTACCTCCTCCCACACTAGCCTCCAAGACTTCTCCAGTGCCTCTCCCATCCTCTGGAACTCCCTGCCCCAGTATGTCCGGTCAGCTCCTACCCTGTCTGTCTTTAGGCAATCCTTAAACTAATGTATTCAGGGAAGCCTACCCCACCTCCCCAAGAAATGTACTTGAGTCACCTCCATCAGATCATCCCCAGCAGCTATTATCTTGTATACTACCGCAAGTTTCTCTTTGATGTTTCACGTACAAGATTAGAACCTCTCCAATTGGGGTGTACACAGTCCACCCCCCAAAATTTAAGACTGAGGGGGGTCCTGATTATGGAAATTCTTAAAGTGTAACGATACACTGTGGTACTTGAACCCAATTTCAATGTTATATATGTGCTCAGAAATCCTCATTTTCAATTTTCTTGTGGTCCTACCAACATACATTAAATTACAAGGACACTGTAACACATACACTACATGTGTAGTGTTACATGTAATAAATTCTGATATGCTGAATGTCTTATTACCAGTGGACACAAATTCGGTCAAACCTCTAATGGGGTTGCCTAATTGCAAACATACACTACACTTTCAGCATGAATAGAAACCAGTACATTGCCAGAACATAGATTTCCTAACTGGAGGATCAAGTACTTTTTGTACGATCCTGTCCCCAAAGTTAGGGGCTTTCCGGTAAATGAATGGTGGATTATCTGGCAATGCATTCTGTAGGACTCTCTCCAAACACAATACATGCCAGTGACGTCTGAAGATCTTTTAGATTTCTTTATATTGTATGTGAAAATCTGAGATAAAGCCCCATTCTTGTCTGGGATTCTGTTGTCGCTCTCTATCATTCAAACAGGCCTCACGTGGTGTCTCCGCTAATTCTCTTACAATATTATCCAGTTGTTGTTCTTTGTAACCCTTTTGAAGGAATCTATCTCTAATGACCTTAGAATGGATAATGAAGTCATCATCTGTGGTACAGTTCCTCCTGACTCATCAATTGGCCTTTTGGAATATTTTTCTATCAGTGTGGATGATGTCCACTGATTAGGGCTGCAACTAATAATTTTCATAATCGATTAGTTGGCCGATTATTGTTTCGATCGATTAATCAGTTATTAACCTTAAAGTGTGGTGTATAATTTAGTTAATATGTAAAGTTTTTAAAAAAAAAGCCAATTTATTCTTAAATATATATCTCTATGCGGTGGTAAATATAAATAACCAACTATATTTAGGGTGCAAAATCTCTAATCCACTCTGAGAATAACACAGAGATATGCTGTATATACTATTAAAGGGTGAATCCGGTATCATCAGACTCAGCGATCAAATTTTTTTAGTTAAAAAAAAGTCTTCCTTCAAAAAAAATGTACATCATTTTAAGAACGTTCGTTCGATTTTCTAATCGCTAGTGGGGTCAAATGGATGTTCATTTTCAACCATAGCGACCGGAAAATTTGGAAATAAACTTATTGGTCAAACTAATTTTCAGACAGTGTATGTGGTTTTCATTCAGAAATTACATTCATTTTAAAAACAATTTTAAAAACTGAAAATTGAGAAGTGAAAATTTCAAACATTCTTTCATTCAGCGAATGTACAAAGATTTTTTTGTCTGAATATTCTTGCCTGAAAATTGATCTGTGTGGCCAGCATAAGGCTGGGTACACACCTATGCAGTTTGCTTTTGATCTGTTTCTGCAGTGCTTATTGCTGTGCGTTTTGATTTTTGCGCACGTTATTTTGCTGCGATTTGCGTTTTTGCATTTTTTCTTTTTGGCCAATTTGTTGTTGGGCAGATTAAAAAACACAAATTGCTGCAAAAACATATTGCATGTTTTTCTGCAGCTTCTCCAATATGAAGTATATTGAACGAAAAAAGCACAGTTTTGAGTTAAAAAAAAAAAAAAAAAGGAGGGAGATGGGCGGAGCAGACATGCATTGTTAGAGCTCCGCACCGCTGAGGAGAGAAGAGAAGGACAAAGCGGAGCCTGCAGGCTCAAAAGGTATCCATTTGAACCTTTTTGCCCCAGGGAACAAACTGTGAAAGTTTGGGCAGGAAATATGGTACTGGGAGGAAACCGTGACAGAAATAAAAATCACCTCACAAAGAGCTCACAGGCACTCACTGCAACTAAAGCAGCTCCAGTCACCTCACAAGATACAGCATCAGGGCGCTCTCAGACAGAAAATGTCACAGCAAGACTCTCCATTTGAGTCAGATACAGAACAAATCCTCTCACAAACTTCTCCACAAGCCTCCTCAGCATCCCCAGTAATATTACAATTTGAAAAGATGCTTCATAAGGCTTTAAAACAAACCTCAGACCAAATAACAAAAAGCCTAACCAAAGAAATAAGAGAGCTGGGAAACCGCACCGCAGCCTTAGAAATAAAAATGGATGAAATTGAAATTACAATCCAAAAAAATATAACCGAATTGGAACAATTAAAAGAAGAGAATTTAATACTTCAAACTAAGCTCGAAGATTACGAAAATAGAGCCAGACGTTCAAACTTGCGCATAAGGGGAATACCTGAAACTGTGACAGACCTGCAATCTACTATTACTGCTCTATTACAAGAACTAAAGCCAGATATCCCTATTGAACGTTTAGAACTGGACAGAGTACACAGAGCCCTCACAGCCAAAAAGAAAGATGGACCCCCACGTGATATAATCACAAAATTTCATTATTACAGAACGAAAGAACAAATACTAATTGCTGCAAGAGAAAAAAAGGAACTTAATTTTCAAGGACACAATTATCAAATTTTTGCTGACCTATCCCAACTTACTATTACTAAAAGACGATCCATGAAACCCCAACTAATGGAACTGCAACGCCACAACATTATGTATCAATGGGGCTTCCCCTTTTCAGTCAGATTTAACTACCAAGGTACAATTTACAGAAGCAGATCAGCAGATGAACTACAACAAACCCTTTTAAAATTAAATCTGACAGAACCCACAAGCAGCAACTCTCCCACACGCAGAAGAATGGCATCATCTTCACCTTCAGGCAGCACTCAGAAAATTTCAGAACAAAATGGGAATCATCATTCTCACAAAAGAGGCCGTTATGCCACATCATCCATGGACCAAGAAGATTCAATGGACTGACTTCCTAATTCCTGATATCTCCATTTATTATACTAAGAGATGGTTCTCTATAAAAAACCTGTATTTATAACTGAATGTAACTGCATTCTGATAGTTACACACTGTGTGGGATCATAGTACATTCCAGTTATATTTCTTATTACTTCTGATTCATATAGCCTTAGAATATATAAGTGAAATAAGGAAATTCTTGTTCAGTTATATATTATCAGGTAATAACAATAGATTTATTACTTTTTAGGACAAATATGTTCAATAATCCAGAAGTAATGGAAGCTTTTTCTTTCTTTTCTTAAAACAAATATATTATTACCTAACTAGTTCCTAGAATTATGTTTTTGTTCTAATCTGAAGCAATACAACCTCAATTTTATGAGTTCACATATCTAAACAGTTACATATGAATAAAATATGTAATTGTTTACTCTAAAAGGATTAAAATCCCAAAATAATTCAAACTATCTTCATCAATACCAAAGTTATTAACAGTACCTTTCTAACTGAATTATTTAGCCTAGGGCAAGACTAACCATATACAACCACCCTGGAATAAATAATTTCAACAAAAACTATATTCTGCACTCCAATTAATGAAACATCATTTTGATGTCTTTTGACATAGCACTTCTCTCCTGTAAGCGGAAGATCCGTGTACCCTCATTAGCCCTCCTCATTCTCCCAACCATATTATGTGGGAGTGTGATGAAGGCACTTATTCCCCTGAGAGATATTTATTCTCTTTCATGGGTAAATTGTGATTACTTGCAAAAAATAATTTATACAATGTATCATCTAATCTCATATGTTTTTTGTTTACTCTTTACTCCAGAATTCACTGGTTTCTTTTCTATCTATTCATCTCTTCAGTCCACACAGGTTGATCTGCGCAGTCAGCTCTGCAGAACAAAGTAAGTCAAAACTATTTGATCTGTTGCCATGGCACCACTGAATATACTTTCCCTGAATGTTCAGGGAATAAATATCCCTCATAGGACTAAAGCCTTCCGTACTTTCCATAACAAGAAGGCTCACATAGTATGCCTCCAAGAAACATACTTCACCAAAGATTCTACTCCAAAATATATTTCTCCTTTTTATCAACAAATTTACACGGCTTCTGCCTGTACCAAGCAAAGGGGAACTCTAATTGCATTTCACCGATCCACACCATTCACCTTATCAGAAATTAAAGACCCAGACGGTAGATACCTGATACTCATGGGTTATATAATGGATACAGCAATCACGGTGATTTCCTACTACGCTCCTAACAAACAACCTACACCATTCCTCTCACATATATTACAAGTGATTAATACACACAAAATAGGAACAGTGATAATGTGTGGGGATTCGAACCAGGTCCTCCTCCCATTTCTAGATAAATCACCTTTTACACCATCCAAAATAACCTTTAGATTACCTTTTTCTCAACTTCTTTCCAAATACAATCTGGTAGATTTGTGGAGAGAAAGTAACCCAATGAAAAAGAAATTCACTTATTTCTCGCACCCTCATCAAACCTTCACCAGAATAGATCATATTTTTCTAACAATAGGAATGATACCAGAAATTATTGCATCAGATATAATTCCGATTTCGTGGTCTGACCATAATGCAGTATACACTACTATAGCCTCAGCCATACCAAAAGTGCATGACCCAACGTGGTACTTACCGGACATAATGCTCAAAGACCCACTACATCAGATGGCCATTGAACAAGCTTTAAAGGAATACATATCAATTAATAATACAACAGACATCTCCCCAATAACACTGTGGGAAGCTCATAAGCCTGTCTTGCGTGGTACAATACAAAGACAAATGGTACTATTTAAACGGGAACGCAAAAATCTAGCAAAAAAACTAGAACTCAATTTTAATGCAGCCTACATATCATTTCAAGATAATCCATCTCAGAGTACAAAATCTCATCTGGAAAAATCTAGATTGGAATACGATCTATTTCTCACTGAGTCAGTTGATAAATCCCTCAAACGCTCCAAACACAATTTCTACATGAATACAAACAAACCAGGTACATATTTGGCTCGGGCATTAAATTCAACTAACAAATCTTTCAAACCAATACGTTTGAAATTATCAAAAAATGTTTACACTTGTAATCCAGTTAAAATAGTCCATAAAATTTCACTCACATCTCGCAACTTTATACAAGACAAACAATGAATTTAATCCTACAGAGGCTGAATCCTTCTCAAAAATAACCTTACCTGAGTTATCTCAGAATCAAAAAAGCAGTTTGGATGAGCCTATAACTATAGATGAAGTTGCTAACGCCATAAAAGACCTAAAACTTAACAAAAGACCAGGCCCAGACGGCTACTCGGCTTTATACTATAAAACATTCTCAGAAATACTCTCTCCCATTCTCACTGAAACTTTTAACAAACTTCTAGATGGACATTCTTTTCGGCAAGAAACACTAATGGCAATTGTTTGTATGATCCCAAAACCCCTTTCTGATGATACTTCCTGTGTGAATTATCGGCCTATCTCTCTGTTAAACCTCGATATTAAATTATTAGCAAAAATAATAGCAAAACGCCTCAATAGCATTATAGGAAAATTAATACATAGAGATCAAGTAGGCTTCATGCCAAATAGACAGGCAGGCGATAATATACGCAGGGCAGTGTTATTGGCACATATTGCTAAAAAACGGAAAATCCCTTTATGTTTTCTATCTCTCGATATTAAGAGGGCATTTGACACAGTATCCTGGCAATATATGCAATATTCATTACAAAAATGGGGTTTTGGACCCCACTTTTTAACATGGATCAAAGCATTATATAATAAACCCAAAGCCTATATAAAATATGCTGGATACAAATCTGAAGCCTTTAATATCGAAAGAGGTACCCGACAGGGTTGCCCATTATCTCCCTTATTATTTGCCCTTATACTCGAACCCATGGCCCAATACATCAGAACAAACCAAACTATAACTGGCATTGAAGTAGGAGGTATTACACACAAATTATGTATATTTGCAGACGATATATTACTTTTTCTATCATCACCACAGGTCTCTGGTCCTAACTTAATACCAGCTCTTGATGGATTTGCAGCCCTATCCGGCCTTATGATTAATCCTAAGAAATGCCTAGTGCTTAATATTTCACTCACAAACATGGAATTGATCCCGGCTAGGGCTGCACTCCCATTCACATGGGCAGAAAAATCAATCCCATATCTTGGAATTCATTTAACAGCATCTCATTCTGACTTCTTATTCTCAACCAATTTTCCTCCTGTATTAGGACAGATCACAAATCTAATAAAACAATGGTCGCAACTTCCTTTATCCTGGATAGGGAAGATTAATGCAATCAAAATGACTATTCTACCCAAATTGCTTTATCTATTCAGAGTCCTCCCTATTCCAATTCCTTCCTATTTTTTGGGAATAGTACAAAAAAGAGCAACTTCGTTTATATGGGGCTCTTCTAAACCACGTATACCTATACACACACTATATCTTCCCAAAAATAAAGGAGGCCTGGGATACCCTAATTTTACTAACTACTACAGAGCAGCACATTTGGCCAGTCTGTCCAAATACCATGCAAAACAGGAAATCCCATTATGGGTATTTATAGAGGCTTCAGAAAATGACCCTCTATTAATATCAAATTTATTATGGCTTGATCCTAAAGACCGCTTTAAAATTCATAATCCCATAACTAAACACTTCTTATCTCTCTGGGATAAACTAAAAACCAAATATCAGTTACAATCTCCACACAATCCTCTCCTTTCTTTTATCAGAAATCCGGCCTTTTATCCGGCATGGATCTACCCAAATTCTTTTAAAGCTTGGACAACATCAGGCATTCAGACACTAAATGACTTCATAGCATCTAAATCATTCCTTTCATTCCCATCGCTTAGAGAAAAATATGATCTACCAAACTCTGAGATATTTAGATATCTCCAAATCAAAAATTTCTATACACCATTCCTAAAGGGGGATACACCATTATCCCAATTATCCATTTTTGAATCAATCTGTACAAAAGATCCATTTGCTAAAGGTGCAATTTCATCACTTTATAATCAATTATATGGAGTAGCAAATCTTAATAGACCCTCTTACGTTCAGAGGTGGGAGGAGGACCTGGGACGAACTTTAGAAGACACGGACTGGTCTAACATATGGCTCACATCTAAGTCATCTTCACCCAACATCTTAGCACTGGAGTGGCAAAATATTCACCTAATACCTCAGCTCTTTGTTTTCGAGGATGCCCAGAAATAGGCACATATTTACACATATGGTGGACGTGCCCAGTAATCCAAACCTTCTGGAAGGAAGTCTTCGTGATTGCATCTAAAATATTTTAAAAAATAATACAACCAGATCCATATTTAACTTTACTTAATCTAAAACCGGAATGGTTAACACTCTCTCAATTCAAACTTATGATCCAACTAATAACGGCTGCAAAACAAACAGTGGCCAAGGCATGGAAATCTCCTACATTGGTACTAGCAGAAACAATTCACAGAATGAATAATACAATGTCCCATGCTAAGATGGTAGCCATCGATCAAAATCAAATTCCAAAATTTGAAAAACTTTGGCATCCTTGGATAAAACAACAGTTCCTGTCAAACTTCAATGACTCTGTCCTGTTGCCATGGTAACAGATTAAATGACTTACAGAGACACCCATTCTAAGAGAACTAAAAAGAATAATAAACTGACGAGCGGGACAACCTTGTGGACCATACCTCTACCTTTCAACCCTTTTTCTTCTTTCTCTTTCCTTTTCTCCACCTTACGATTAAAGCTCATTATCAGAATTTATTTGACCTATATACACTCTACTTGTAAACAATATGTATAGTGGGTATAAATCATTTAAATACCTACAAAAGTAACTAAGGAAATGATATATATCTTTAATTTAGGTTTACGTGAACCCAATGTTTAATATTTGAAATTTCATGATATTTACCTATATAAACCCTACTGTAAAACAATGAGCTTACTTTATAGATCCTTGTAAACTTACTTTATGTATCTTTATAACATTGTATACTCAATAAACTTCTTTTGACAAGGAAAAAAAAAAAAAAAGTCCCTGACCCCTTCCAAATACGTAGCAGCTAAAAAAAAGCATAGATGTGAACGTGTCCCATAGGAAAAGATGTAAATGAACTGTAGTCTGTTTCTGCAAAAAGCACCAAAAAAACATAGATGTGAACCAGGTCTAAAACGTTTAATAACATAATGGGGTTAAAAAAATGAAAAACTAGCCGTTTATAGTACAAAAAAAAACAGATAATCACTACTGAAATGCCCGTACATATGATCGGAAATGTTGCCAGCAAAACTCTAAGAGCTTTTGGTCGGAAATTGCAACCGTGTGTATGCTCCATCGGACTTTTGCTAGCGGAATTCCCGCCAGCAAAAGATTGACAGCAGGTTCTCTATTTTTCGGTTGGAAAAAGTTCCTATCCGAAAACGCTTTCGTCTGTATGCAATTCCGACGCGCAAAAAAACACGCATGCTCGGAAACAATCCGACGCATGCTCGGAAGCATTGAACTTCATTTTCTTGGCTCGTTATAGTGTTGTACGTCACTGCGTTCTTGACAGTCGAAAGTTCAGAGAACTTGTGTGACCGTGTGTATGCAAGCCAAGCTTGAGCGGAATTCCATCGGAAAAACCATCCAAGATTTTTCCGACGGAAATTCCGCTCGTGTGTACGGGGCATAAGGGGTTCATTTTTTTACTGTAGAACTGTGAAAATAATATTTACAGTAGTGATTATTTGCTCTTTTTGTACTATAAAGGGCTCATTTTAGTTTTTTTATCCCATTACGTTACTGGCTGATCGATTATGAAAATAGTAATCGATTAATTGTCAATTAATCGATTCGTTGTTTCAGCCCTACCACTGATTAATGGCAACTTGTTTTTCTATGTACTCATACTTGTTTGTTTTTATATAGTAATGACATGTCAGTTATTTGAACCATTGTTTTTACCTTACTGATAGAAATATCCTTTGGTGTACAATATTGGAGCCTGCTTGGCAGACAATGGACCTGCTGTTCCTGTTGTTTATGACTTTGGCAGCGCTGAGAAGACAAAAGCTTACTACTCACCATTTGGAGCAGGTAAGATCAAATTATATATATATATATATATATATTATAATATAATATAATATTTTTCAGTAAAATGATAACAATTAATGCACCTTTCTTTCTCTACAGGGGAGTTTACTGCCGGCTATGTCCAGTTCCGAGCTATTAACTTAGAAAGAGCTCCACTGGCTCTGTGCCCTGGTGTGAAAGTGACAAAGTGCAATGTAGAGCATGTAAGCATTTTTACACCTTTTGTACTAATACTGTACAATTCCGTTTATTTACAAAATGCAAATAAGCTGTTCATTTTGCAAGGGGATTTTTGCTTTAAGCACTTCAATACGGGACACTTTCACCCCCTTCCTGCCCATGGCAATCTTCAGCTTTCAGCGCTGTAGCACTTTAACCAGTTACCAACCGGCCCATAGCCAAATGACGGCTGCAGGGCGGTTGGATAACTCTGGGAGGGCGCACAGTGACGTCCTCCCAGATTCCTGCTCTCGCGCGCCCCCTGGGGCGTGCACCCGGGAACATCCGTGATCGCTGGCGCATCATGAATCACGGTAAACGGGCGCTGATCGCGGCCGTTTACCATGTGATTGCTCCGTCAAATGACGAAGCGATCACATGTAAACAAACCGGCGTCATCTCATGACGCCGGTTCCTCTCTCCCCTCTGTGTACCGATTGGTACAGTGTGAGAGGTGAGGGGGAGAGATCGGATGGCAGCAGCGCTGTGGGCTGGATCTGTAGTGCCCACAGCGCTGCTCTGTGACAATTGCAGTCACATCTATCCATCCTCAGCCATCCCGCAATACTCTGCAATACCCTGCCATGCTCGGCCATACTTGGCCGTACTCAGCCTCTGTATGTGGCCAGGCTGTGGAAGTCTCACATGTGGTATCACCGTACTCAGGAGTAGGAGAATCTATTTTGGGGTGTCACTTTTGGTATGTACATGCTATGTGTAAGAAATATTGTATAAATGGACAACTTTGTGTTAAAAAAAAAAAAAATGCGTTTTAACCACTTCCCGCCCGCCGGCCGTCATGACGTCCTTGAGTTTGTGCGGGGATATCTGAATGATGCCTGCAGCTACAGGCATCATTAAGATATCAGCTTTTTCAGCCGGCGATTCCTTACACCATAAGAACGATCATAGTGGCTGTTCCACTGCTTGATCGTTCTTACGGGAGGCGAGAGGGGACGTCCCCCCGCTCCTGCCGCCCTCCGGTGCTTCTACCAACTCACCGCTAAAATCGAAGCCAGGATCGTTTTTTTAAATTTTTTTTTATTTCAGGCTTCCCAGCCTAGAGGCGAGATGTGGGGTCTTATTGACCATATCTCACTGTAAAGAGGACCTGTCATGCCATATTCCTATTACAAGGGATGTTTACATTAATAGGAATAAAAGTGATCAAAACATTTATTTTTTGGAAAAAAGTGTCAAAGTAAAATGAACAATAAAAAAAAAAAATTTTTAAATCGCCCCTGTCCCTGTGTGCTGGCATGCAGAAGCCAACGCGTGCATAAGCCCCACCCACATATGAAAACGGTGTTCAAACCACACATGTGAGGTATCGCTGCGATCGGTAGAGCGAGAGCATTCATTTTGGCCCTCCTCTGTAACTCAAAACATGTAATCAGTAAAAAATTTTAAAGCGTCGCCTATGGGGATTTTTAAGTAGCCAAGTTTGGCACTATTCCACAAACGCATGCAATTTTGAAGGGTGACATGTTGGGTATCTATTTACTCTGCGTAACTTCATCTTTCACATTATGCAAAAAACATTGGGCTAACTTTACTGTATTGTTTTTCTTTTAAAGCACAAAACAGTGCTTCAGGTGTGATCAATTTTCAGATATTGGCACCATAGCTTTTGGACTCTAACTTTCACAAAGACCAAATAATATACACCAATTTGTACTTATTTTTACCAAAGATATGTAGCAGTATAAATTTTGACCAAAATTTATGAAGAAAAATTACTAATTTGCTAAATTTTATAACGGGAACAAAGAAATTCATTTTTTTACCAAATTTTCAGTCTTTTTTCTTTTATAGCGCAAAAAAATAAAAAACCCAACGGTGATTAAATACCACCAAAAGAAAGCTCTATTTGTGTGAAAAAAGGACAAAATTTTCATATGGGTACAGTGTTGTATGACTGAGTAATTGCCATTCAAAATGTGAGCACCGAAAGCTGAAAATTGGTCTGGTTAGGAAGGGGGTTTAAGTGCCCAGTGGTTAAGTGACAATTGCGCCATCATCCACCACTGTACCCAAACAAAATTTTTATCTTTTTTTTGACACAGAGCTTTCTCTTGGTGATATTTAATCACCACTGGGTTTTTTTATTTTTTGCTAAACAAAGAAATGCTGAAAATTTAGAATTTTTTTGTTTTAAAAGTTTGGAAATAAGTAATTTTTCTCTATCATTAAGTGCATTGTGGAGCATGAGACTGCACTGATGAGGCGGCACTGATGAGGAGGCACTAATATGCAGCACTGATGGGCACGGATAGGTGCAACTGATATGGGCACTGATAGGTGGCAATGATGGGCAGTATAGGCTCTTTACCGTAAGATGCGGTGTGTCTGACGGACACACTGCACCACCGATCAGCGTGCCGCATGCCCCCAGGGGGTATGCACGAGTGGCCCATTCTGTAGGAAATCATATGATGCCCAGTCAGAACGGCAAAGCCACCTTCCCACCCAGTCGTCAATCTGCTATAGGCCAAGCGGGAAGTGGTTAAAAGAAAATTTTCCCTTAGCTCAGTGAATGAGATGAAGTTCTGCTGACTTCCATCGTGTGCATGCAAAAATATAGCTTTTGTTTTTCTTGCACTTTATTAGGTATTTGCAAGCCATGGAAAAATTCCTTGCAAAGTGAAAAGCCTATATATCTTTTATTAAAACAACCCCCATCTCTTGCAGGTTTCAAAGGTTTCTTATTTGTAGGCGCAAGTTTTTGCCACATAAAGGCATAGAAGCCATTGTACATTATACACATCTGTATACATGTGTTGTATATCAATAAGGTATTTGGTACACACAGAGGATTTATATTACTGGTTTATAAGAAATAAATATTTAAATTAAAGTTTTGTGCCCAGAGTTGAACTTTATGACAAATTTTATCTTAATTCATTCAGCCAAGGCCCTTCTACTGAGAGACTTGTCTTTTCATTCTTATTGTTGAGTTGTGCAAGCTTTTTTTTGTTAATCAGTTGTTAATATTTTATACTGTACTTCTTTCACTTTTTCTTAGCACTGCATTGGAGGAGGTGGTTACATGCCAGAAGGAGATCCTCGTCAGTGTGGAGATTTTGCAGCCTTTGACTGGGATGGCTATGGAACACGTAATGGATGGAGTACTACCAAGGAGATCACTGAGGCAGCTGTCCTACTGTTTTATCGTTAATCTGTAAACAGTTATCTATGTTCTTTCCTCTACAGTTTTTGTTTGCTTCAATAATGTAGAGAGTACTTTTGCATGAAATCTGTTCTACTTATTGTTCATATTTGAAACGATGCTGTTTTTGAGCTGCTAGGTTTACTCAAATGTTATACATTAAAATTACTCAGTTAAAATTTCCAACAAATGTCATTACACTTTTTGAGAAAAAAGAAGAAATAATGTGTATAAAGCTACTTTATTGTTTATGTGTAGTACAGTGATATTCATTGAGCATTCTCAGTGTCTGGTTGGGAAAAGAAGACTCCCTGCAGAGGTGGCTTTTTATTGAGGCAAAGTAGGCAGTCGCCTAAGGCCTCGTGCTTACATGGGCCTCGCGGCCACCTAATTTGCCTAACGCATTACCCCAGTTTTGAGAGACAGGGGACCTTAACGTTGCTGTGCTCAGCAGGGCCAGATTAACGTAGGGGCTATTGGAGCTGCTGCTCCAGGCCCCTACCTTAACCACTTACTCACTGGGCACTTCTACCCCCTTCCTAACCAGGCCCATATTCAGCTTTCAGTGGTATCGCATTTTGAATGACAATTACTACTCATGCAACACTTTACCCATATTACATTTGTGTCCTTTTTTTCACACAAATAGAGCTTTCTTCTAGTGGTATTTAATCACCACTCTTTTTTTTTTTGTTTTTTGTTTTTTTGCACTATAAATGAAAAAAGACTGAATTTTGTACAAAAATGCATTTTTCTTCGTTTGTTATAAAATTTTGCAAATTAGTACGTTTTCTTCATAAATTTTGGCCAAAATTTTTAATACTGCTACATATCTTTGGTAAAAATAACCAAAATCGGTGTATGTTATTTGGTCTTTATGAAAGAGTCTACAAGCTATGGTGCCAGTCATTGAAAATTGATCACACCTGATGTACTGATCTTATTTCTTAAGACACGAAGGCCGGTTTCACACTGGGGCGGTGCGGGCACCGGCGGTAAAACTGCACTATTTTTAGCGCCGCTTTACCGTCGTTTTAGCACCGCTATTCGGCCATTAGCGGGGCTGGTTTTAACGCCCGCTAGCGGACGAAAAAGGGTTCAAAGCACCGCTGCAGTGGCGCTTTGCCGGCAGTATAGCCGCGCTGCCCCATTTATTTCAATGGGCAGGAGCAGTTTAGGAGCAGTATACACACCGCTCCTTCACCGCTCCAAAGATGCTGCTTGCAAGAGTTTTTTTAACGTCCTGCAAGCGCACCGCTCCAGTGTAAAAGGCCTTTGGGCGCTATTTTTAGCGCCGTAGCGCCTGCAAAGCGCCCCAGTGTGAAAGGGGCCTAACAAGCCAGGAAAGTACAAATACTCCCCAAATGACCCCTTTTTGGAAAGTAGACATCCCAGGGTATTTAGTAAGAGGCATGGTGAGTTTTTTTGAAGTTGTAGTTTTTTCACACAATTCTTTGCAAAATGAAGATTTGTTTTCCTTTTTTTTTTTTTTTTTTTTTTTTCACAAAATTGTGATATTAACAGGTTATTTCTCTCACATGGCATATGCATACTTGCAGCTACACCCCAAAACACATTCTGCTACTCCTCCTGAATATGACGATACCACATGTGAGACTTTTTTCACAGCCAGGCCACATACAGAGGCAGGGAGCACCATCAAGTGTTCTAGGGACATAAATTACATATTTAATTTCTTGACTACCTATCGCACTTTTGAAGGCCCCGGAGAACCAAGCAAACACCGAACACACAATCTAGGAGGCATAATGAGTCTTTTGAACTTAATTTTTTTTTTTTTTTTTTTTCACAAGTTTTTGGAAAATGTGGAAAGAAAATAAACGCTTTTTTTTTTTTTTTTTTTTTTTTTTCACAAGTTTTTGGAAAATGTGGAAAGAAAATAAACGCTTTTTTTTTTTTTTTTTTTTTTTTTACACAATTCGGTAAATTTTTAAGATATTTCTAACACATAGCATATACATTGCAAAAATTACACCCCAAAATGCATTCTACTACTCCTGAGTATGGTGATACCACATGTATGAGACTTTTACACAGCCTGGCCACATAGAGGCCCAACATGCAGGAAGAACCATCAGGATGAGCCCTGATGTGGCACGGATGGGGCATAGGTGAGGCACAGATGAGACATTGATAAGTACGGATGGGAATGGTTGTGGCATGGATGAGCACTAATGAGGTATGGATGGGCACTGATGTGGCACGGATGAGCATAGATGTGGCATGGATGATGCACCGATGTGGCATGGATGAGGCACTAATGTGGCATGGATGTGCATTTATAAGGCAGGGATGAGGCACAGATGGGCATGTATGAGGCAGGGATGGACACGCATGAGGCAGGGATGGGTATGGGTGAAGCACGGATGGGCATGTATGAGGCACGAATGGTCTCGAATGAGGCATAAATTGGCACAGATCAGCACTATGGGCACTCCAGAGACAGCCCACTTACACTGCTACCCCGGCTCCCTCCTCTCCTCACATGATGTACCGATCGCGTGTGAGGAGAGAGCTGAACCAGACATGCGCCATCTTGTTGACAAATAACCGCTCCATGTTTGGATGGAGTGATAACGTGGTAAAGGACCGCTGTCATCAGCCCTTTAAGCCGATCCGTGATGCGTAGGGTCCCGAGAACCCGGCGATCAAGGACGCTTCTGGGTGTTCGCCCCAGGGGGCATGTGGGAGGATTTCATAGTACGTTCTCCCAGAACTAGCCATCATTTGGCTATGGCCTGGTCGGCAAGTGGTTAAGACCCTCCCACTGTGTAATCTGGCCACACCCACCCGATTTGGGTGGGTGTGGCGTGCTCCTCCGCGGGAAGGGGGGAGATCCTGCACCTATTCTCTGAGAAGAAAATCCCTGTCCCCAGCCACCCAAAAAGAACAAGTCACACACGGAAGGCAATGGGCTGACAGGGAGAGATCTCCCCTGGCCTGACCAGCCCTGAATTTCACACACACCGCCAGGTGGCAGGATTAATAACAGGCACCGGGCGTCCAGTCCTACCCGAAGCAGACATCCCAACCTGCAAAAACTAATTTCAGGGAGGTGGCAAACTCATTTCAGGGAGGTGATGCTCCACGCTAATTAAATGCAGCCTGATCAGTGGTAATTAAAGTTTGCATTTTTTTAACATACATAGGCATTCTGTGTCTCTTAACCGCTTGCCGCTCGCCAGCTGTCATATGACAGCCAGGCGGCGCGGCTCTCATTCTGGGAGGGCGTCATATGACACCCTTGCCTTCCCGGCCCACCAGAGGGCGCGTGCCGCTGCCGACAATTGTGCGCACACACCGTGTCTCTGTGCGCCGGATGCGCATGCCTGGCGGCCGCAATGTCCGCCAGGCACCTGCGATTGCCCTGGAGCACGGCAGGACCGTGGATCTGTGTGTATGTAAACACACAGATCCACGTACTGTCAGAGGAAAGGAGACTGATCGGTCTCTTCCCCTTGTGAGTCCCCTCCCCCTTCAGTTAGAAACACTCCCTTGGAAGATAATTAACCCCTCGATCACCCCCTAGTGTTAACACCTTCTCTGCCAGTCACATTTATACAATAACCCGTGCATTTTTATAGCACGGATCGCTGTATAAATGCGAATGTTCCCAAAAATGTGTCAAGTGTCTGCCACAATATCGCAGTCATGATAAAAATCGCAGAGCACCGCCATTACTAGTAAAAAAAAAAAATAATAATAATAAAATGCTATAAATCTATCCCCTATTTTGTAGACACTATAACTTTTGCGCAAACCAATCAATATACCTTTATTGCGATATTTTTGGTTAAAAAAAAAAAAAGTTGATGAATACGAATCGGCCTAAACTGAGGAAAAGATTTTTTTTTTTTTTTTTTTAAATTGGATATTTCTTATAGCAAAAAGTAAAAAATATTGTTTTTTTTTTTTTCAAACTTGTCACTCTTCTTTTGTTCATAGCGCAAAAAATTAAAACCGCAGAGGTGATCAAATACCACTAAAAGAAAGCTCTACTTGTGGGGAAATAATAATAAAATTTTCATTTGGGTACAGTGTTGCATGCCTACGCAATTGTCATTCGAAGTGTGACATCGCTGAAAAATGGCTTGGGCAGGAAGGGGGTGAAAGTGCACTATATTGAGATGGTTAATTTTCTTTTTTTACTAGTAAATGTTTTTTGAATGAGTACTGTCTGCTTCAGATAGAAGGTAGAGTGCAAAACGGTAAGTGCTGGAACATTTGCAATAAAATGTATAATGTCATATTATGGTTCTCCTGCCATATGCCCAGCCCTCAGCTCTCCACAGAGGAATCTGCTAGGACTGCCATTGTAACATCAAATATTATAAAGACTTTTGGCATAATCTACTGAACACTTCTATTTGCAATATACATTAGCAAACAGTGGCATACCTAGGGGTGTAGGACATGAACAACAGTCAGCCTTGGGTAGAGGAAACTGGGGATGCTCTATAACCACATTCCAATTCACCTGCATACACAAGCAGCACCCAGTGGCACACAGCAGCGTCTCTAGAGGGAAGCCAGAGGTGCTGTCCATTTGATAACACTGGGAAGGGAAGCGGCAGCGTGTCACCAGCTGTGCAGTAACATTGTGCCGCTTGGGCTGCTCTGTCTTTCTGAGTGACCGGCTCAGCCGGGGGAGATCGCCTGGTGCTCACGGGTGTCCGTGAGCCCGCAGCCAAATGTGTGAGACACCCGTGACTTGGGATATCTGCAGAAGCCTAGTATTCAGCATTCATAGTGTTGTGTTAGGCCTGTGTGGCTGCGCCCTTCCAACTCAGGGCGCACACTGACGTATGGCCCTTAAGGCCCACCAAAATCCTCAGCACCGGGTCCATGATGCTCTTAATCCGGCCACGATGTACAGGCGGCATTAAAAGCTGTCTCACTTAAATGGGCCTTGTTGTGGCCCGAGCAGCTGTTTTTGCAGCGTGACTTTATTTTAAAGGTGACAGAACATCTTAACGCTGCTGTGCACAGGCAAGAACCCTGTCACACTCACATAACCTAAGACTTCTGGAGCTCCACTCACCAGCCAATGAGCAGTGAGGTTGCGTCCACCCATGTCATCCCTCCCATCCACTGCACAAGGATCTCAATTTGGGAAGGCCTGCTGCGTAGCTGATGAACAGATTGCCCAAATTACTTTTCTCATTATGGGTATGAGTAGGGCCTCATGTCAAGTTTTGCCTAAGACCTCACAAAGCCTAGAGCCGCCTCTGATTCCCTGTATGTTCAGCTTGGTTAATATGTTATTCAGTCAGCAGGATGAAAAAAAAGAGAAGGGAGAGGAAGAGTTTGATAGAAGAACTTGGTTTTATAGAAAGAGCTGCATTATTTACCACTTGACCTTTGGAAGATTTACCCCCCTTCATGACCAGGCCATTTTTTGCTTTTTGGCACTGCGTTACTTTAACTGACAATTGTGTGGTCATGCAACACTGTACCCGAATTTCATGTATACTATTTTTTTCACACAAATAGAGCTTTCTTTTAGTGGTATTTGAATACCTGTGTTTTTTATTTTTTGCACTATAAACAATTTTTTAAAAAACCCAAAATATTTTACTTTCTGCTATAAAACATATCCAGTTAAAAAAAAAAATTTAAATCTAATTTCTTCATAAATTTAGGCCAATATGTATTTTGCTACATATTTTTGGTTAAAAAAAAAAAAATCACGATAAGCGTATATTGATTGGTTTGCACAAAAGTTATAGCGTCTACAAACTATAGGATATATATACTGGATTTTGTTTTTTATACTAGTAATGGTAGTGATCAGTGACTTATAATGGGACTGTGATAGTGCGGCAGACAATCTGACACTTTGACACTCTGTGGGAACCAGTGACACTAATACAGTGATCAGTGCTAAAAATATGCACTGTCACTGTACTAATGACACTGGCTGGGAAGGGGTTAAACATCTAGGGTGATCAAAAGGTTAAATGTGTGCCTAACCAGTGTTTGTGTGTAATGTGTGGTGCTTTCACTAAAGGTTGTGACAATTTTTATTCCCTGCTTTGTAGGTAAACACAAACCTGCACATCCCCATTTACAGTACAGCGTTCTATATTGTTCACATAGACCAAGCTCTGTCCTTTCTTCCTTCTAGCCGATCAGCGGGTGCTGGCGGCTAATCATTGGCTGACACCCGCTGATCAGCTTGAGCTGTGAGTAATCATAGCACTGCCAGCGTGCCGGTAGCACGCCCCATCTAGAAGTGCCGGATCATGTACTAGGCAGGGGCGGACTGACCATTGAGCCACTCGGGCACTGCCCGGGGGCCCCATCAGGGTTGCCAGCCTCAGTAAAACCAGGGACAGTATGCATAAATCTGTGTTTTTTTTTTTTTACATCTGTCTGTGTATACTGTGTGTACATGTATACTGTGTGATTGTATACTGTGTGGCCCCATAATCTCTGATTGCCTGGGGGCCCCATGAGTTATCAGTCCGCCCCTGGTACTAGGTACGTGATCCGGCGCAGGAGAGCCACTAAGCCACACATGGAAATTGGGTCATATCTTCGTAAAGTCCCTTCCAATAATAATAAGGGTTAAAGAGGAATTAAACCATTGTGGGTTTTCCTTCCTTTTGTCTTTCCTGCAAAGTAAAGGCATAATGTGCTAGTTCCTTCAGAGCGCATGTGCCAATGACATCATCAGAGCAGTAAACAGTAAATATCTCCTAAACGGCACACGTTTAGGAGATATTTACAGTACCTATAGGTAAACCTTATTATAGGCTTACCTGTAGGTAAAACTTACAGAGGGAGGTTTACAACTGTTTTAGGTAATAATAAGCTGCCATATCTATTTGGTTATAAAAACATGGCATTTTTTTAGGATTTTCTAGAGCACGGAATATATATAAAAAAAGCTTTGTTTATATAAACTCCCATGTCTTAATCTGCATGTCTACTTGGTTGGTGTTAAAATATTTTCATACACTATTTCTGGTTTTGAAGCTATTAAGTGTTGCTAAGGTCACTTACTGTTTGTTGACAAAGTAATTTTTGAAAATAGGTAGTGGACGTTGCATACAACATACAGTATCTCACATTTTTTGTAAATATTTTATTATATCTTTTCATGTGACAACACTGAAGAAATTACACTTTGCTACACTGTAAAGTAGTGAGTGCACAGCTTGTATAACAGTGTAAATTTGCTGTCCCCTCAAAATAACTCAACACACAGCCATTAATGTCTAAACCGCTTACAACAAAAATGAGTATACCCCTAAGTGAAAATGTCCAAATTGAGCCCAATTAGCCATTTTCCCTCTCCAGTGTCATGTGACTCATTAGTATTACAGGGTCTCAGGTGTGAATGAGGAGGAGGTGTGTTAAATTTGGTGTTATCGCTCTCTCTCTCTCATACTGGTCACTGGAAGTTAACATGCCACCTCATGGCAAAGAACTCTCTGAGGATCTGAAAAAAGGAATTGTTGCTCTACATAAAGATGGCCTAGGTTATAAGAAGATTGCCAAGGCCCTGAAACTGAGCTGCAGCCTGGCGGCCAAGACCATGCAGTGGTTTAACAGGACAGGTTCCACTCAGAGCAGGCCTCGCCATGGTCAACCAAAGAAGCTGAGTGCACGTGCTCAGGGTCATATCCAGAGGTTATTTTTGGGAAATAGACGTATGAGTGCTGCCAGCATTGCTGCAGAGGTTAAAGGTGTGGGTATGTCAGCCTGTCAGTGCTCAGACCATACGCCGCACACTGCATCAAATTGGTTTGCATGGCTGTCGTCCCAGAAGGAAGCCTCTTCTAAAGATGATGCACAAGAAAGCCTGCAAACAGTTTGCTGAAGACAAGCAGACTAAGGACATGGATTACTGGAGCCATGTCCTGCGATCTGATGTGACCCAGATAAACGTATTAGGTTCAGATGGGTGTCAAGCGTGTGTGGCAGCAACCAGGTGAGGAGTACAAAGACAAGTGTGTCTTGCCTACAGTCAAGCATGGTGGTGGGAGTGTCATGGTCTGGGGCTGCATTAGTGCTGCTGGCACTGGAGAGCTACAGTTCATTGAGAGATCCATGAATGCCAACATTTACTGTGACATACTGAAGCAGAGCATGATCCCCTCCTTTCGGAGACTAGGCTGCAGAGCAGTATTCCGACATGATAACGACCCCAAACACACCTCCAAGACGATCACTGCCTTGCTGAAGAAGCTGAGGGTAAAGTTGATGGACTGGCCAAGCATGTCTCCAAACCTAAACCCTATTGAGCATCTATGGGGCATCCTCAAACGGAAGGTGGAGGAGCGCAAGGTCTCTAACATCCACCAGTTCTGTGATGTCGTCATGGAGGAGTGGAAGAGGACTCCAGTGGCAACCTGTGAAGCTCTGGTGAACTCCATGCCCAAGAGGGTTAAGGCAGTGCTGGAAAATAATGGTGGCCACACAAAATATTGACACTTTGGGCCCAATTTGGACATTTTCACTTAGGGGTGTACTCACTTTTGTTGCCAGCGGTTTAGACATTAATGGCTGTGTATTGAGTTATTTTAAGGGGACAGCAAATTTACACTGTTATACAAGCTGTGCACCCACTACTTTACAGTGTAGCAAAGTGTAATTTCTTCAGTGTTGTCACATGAAAAGATATAATAAAATATTTACAAAAATGTGAGGGATGTACTTACTTTTGAGAGATACTGTATGCAGGGCTGCTGATAGAAATCATGGGGCCCTGTACAGACTACCTGACAGGGCCCCCCAAGAAAATACTAAAGCTATATTTCGCTAAAAATACAATAAAACTATTAGCAGACACAAATACAACATAACTCATAGAATTCCTGCTAAATCTAAAAGAGTAAACTGAGTTGGGGTGTGGCCTGGAGCCATTCTAATGCAGCGTACACACAGGCGGACTTTTCGAACGGACTGTTCCGACGGTCTATCCGATGGACTTTCCCAACGAATGGACTTGCCTACACACGATCACACCAAAGTCCAACGGATTCATACGTGATGACGTACGACCGGACTAAAATAAGGAAGTTCATAGCCAGTAGCCAATAGCTGCCCTAGCGTCTTTTTGTGACCGTCAGACTAGCATACATACGAGCGGACTTTTCGACCGGACTCGAGTCCGTCGGAAAGATTTGAAACATGTTTCAAATCTAAAGTCTGTCAGATTTTTGACCGAAAAAGTCAGCTGCGGGTCCGATGGAGCCCACACACGGTCGGATTGTCCGTCGGATTCGGTCCGTCGGACCAGTCCGGTCGAAAAAGTCCACCCGTGTGTACGCGGCATAAGATGGACGCTTGAACTGTCAGCTCCTATTCCATGAGGTAAAGTTAGCTGACTACAGCCGACATCCAGCGAACAAAAGATGAGAAGCTCACGTAGGAGTGCTTCTGCAACCCGACACCGCTCTCCCAGAGACCTGAACACTCAGGTAAACCGCAATTTACCGCCGATATTCTGGTCACAGTGTCAGGGAGACACGCTGCCATTACAGGCCTCTTCCCTCACATCCCCCTCAGACAGCCGAAATCAGCATAGAGACCGGAGCCGCAGCCCCCCTCCTTCACCCAGAATGCAGGCTGATTCAGCAGTAAGTCTAGCCGACCTTCGCACAGTGGCAGCAGACATTAAAAATACATTGTCTGCTGCTATTTCTGACCTACGATCAGACATTCAGGCGATAAACCTGAGAATAGAGGAGGTTGAAGAAACTCAAGCCCGCCATGACGCCTTACTGTGTCAAGTGCAGCAAGTGACAGAATCTCATGCCGCCCACCTCAGAGACATAAACAGGCATATGGAGGATCTGGACAATCGTGGAAGACGCCACAACTTAAAGGTTAGAGGCCTCCCTGAATCAATTGACCCTGCCCAGCTCTCCCGCATGGTCACTGCCCTTTTTCAATGATCTTCTAGAAAGACCCCCAGACACCCCTATAGCTATAGAATGCATCCATAGCGTGCTACGCCCGAGAGGAAGGGATACTGACCCACCCAGGGACATCATTTGCTGCCTGACTGACTTTCTCCTGAAGGAAGAAATCCTCCGCAAAGCTAGAGGCCGCATACCCTTCTCCTTTCAGGGCTCTGACATTAAATTATTCCAAGACTTATCCAGCATAACTTTGCAGAGGAGGAGAGAAGTGAGACCCCTGCTGGATGTACTAAGGGCCAGAAACATAGTATACTGCTGGAAGATTCCCTTTTGCCTATCGGCTTCCCACAATGGTCACACTGCAAATCTCAGAGTGCCAGAAGACCTGGAACATTTCTGTACCTCGCTTAACCTCCAACTGGTGGACCTGCCTGACTGGTACAGTGACTTCCATCTTCCTCTACTTCGCAGAGCCACCTCCATGGATGGCATCACTGAAGCCGGAAACTTCAGCATCCGACGCCACCGCGCACATCCTCCTCCCTCACCATCCCAAGTAGTGGGGATCCTGAAAAATGGCAACCCTACAGCATCCGCAGAGCTCGCCACTCATAAACTAGATTAATCCCCTACCTCTCCAATCGCGGTCTAAAACCTGAAGATTGTATGTAAGAGGAAGAAGACAGATATAGATTGCACACTGACTTTTTCACATGAAGTTACCAATGTAAACGACCCTAACTACAGTTTAATTGCCCAATGGTGGCCCTGCTGTTGGCTAAAGAAGAAATGTACATGTACTGTACTGTTCAGGAACATATACGCTCCCTTTCATCCAATAATCAGAAGGCCAAACAAGCCTTCCACCTACCCCACCACTACGCCACCTGGAGATACGCACCCCCTCAAAACATCATTGAAACAGACATAGAAAAAGAACACAGACAGTTTAAAGTGACTGCCTTTCTCCGACTACACCCCAGGAAGCAGATCTACTGGAAACGTCTCAGATAATGATCGAACTTATAAAGTATTCAGCCAAATTAAATTTTTTCCTTTTTTGTTTTTTCTCCTTTTTCTACTGCCTGAGCTGGTGGTGGAAATTTCTTTTCTTTTTTTTTTCTTTTTGTTCTTCTTTTTCTTTTTTAATTTATTTATATATTTATTCTCTTCTTTCTCTTTCTTTTTTTTTTCTGCTTTCTTTTTTCCACAGACTTTAAAGTTTACCACTAAAGTGTAAGAAGGTGAACCCTCACATAAGGTAACTGGTAAGGACTATTTTACCTCCCTCAGATGAGAAAGAGTAAACCAATTTAACTACTCCTCAGTTCTGTACTGCCACTATTTCTCCTAACTGTCAATTATCAGAAAGACAGGAGATAGGTCAGAAAGGTAATGTCATGCCTGCAAAAGTTTAAAACGTACATGCTACTGAGACACAGATGAGGGTGGCACTCTCCATCTGGACGCATATCATTGCAGAACCCTCTGTAGGAATGATGAGTTGGATCTCACGCACACTTAACCAAACTCTCTATGGAGTGACCATAGGAACTGAAACGTCTGCTAGAACCCTTTCCTAATAACATTTAACTATAACTCGGTGCCGCTATCATCTGACTCTCTCTTTCGCCCACACCCTGAAGGTAAATGAGCTCACACAAGTATTTCCCTGATTACCGCCGACACTAAAGTTATTCTTGAGCTCATATTGACCTACTAACACATCTCCTGAGCCTGCTAGACATGGTAATATCATATCATATTCCCCCGTTCCAACGACTAGATCTCCAAGTAGATTTATTATACCCACTGTAGACATGTTACTCCAGGCTCGGCCCTAGGGTCATGGATTCACAACCCCCATCCCCCCACCCCTCTCCAGGCTCACTAACACAGATTAGCCACGGCAGGATTACCATTGTTGTTACCACATTTGGTTTTTCAGTTAAATAAGTTCTGTAAACTCAATGAATTCATAATACTGTTATGCTTCTACTTTGTTATATACGTTTATAATTTTTTGTGTACTATGTTGAACACATTGATTCATCACATTAACCCCAATGATGTCACATCACATGACACATACATGGCCTCAAACCACCCCACCTGAAGTGTCAAACCAAACATATCATCCAAAATTCATTCCAATCATTCCCCTACACACACTCATAGCTTAGCTCAAATCCGCTAATATGCTGGATCATTTGCCCTCTAATAGCAAGTTATAACCGCACTAAACACCAAGACCTCACTGGAACAAGAGTACCACTCCATCTAGGAACCTCACCCAACCACACCCACGCACAGCGGACTCTGAGAGTACCGACTGACCTCTACTGGATTCACTATAAGTGATTAGAGAAAAAGTTCCTAATCACCGCCAGTCAACCTAAGACCACAACTCTCATCACCTACCCCCCACTCCCACCCTTTACCAACAGCTTACACACAAGCTCCCCCCCTCCCCCCACCTTCCTTACCTTTTACCTCCCCTCATACCCCTCCCCCATATTACCACCCATCCCCCCCTTTTGGTCTCTCTCTTGCTTTCCTCCTCTAGGAGACCTATACCTAGTGCAGTTACACCTCGAGACATCATGGCAGACAACAGAACTACAACAAAAAATTTCTCCCTTAAAGTAGTTTCACTTAATGTCAAAGGCCTCAATATGCCCAAAAAACGATCCCAGGTACTAACATGCATGAGAAGCATGAAGGCAGATGTGCTCTTACAGGAGACTCACTTCCCTTCAGCAGAAATCCCTAAATTCTCTAACCGAGGCTTTCCGACAAGCTACCATGCATCAACACCGAACTCCAAAACTAAAGGAATCACAATCCTCATTTCTAAGAACACCTCTCTCAAAATAACAGATTCACTAATTGACGAGCAAGGGAGATATGTCTTCCTAAAAGGGGATTTCCAAAATAAACCAATTACGCTAGCAAACATCTACTGCCCCAATGTTTCACAAGTCCCATTCATTCGTAAAACACTGCAATCCCTTGCCTCTTTCCAAACTGGCATACTCATTGGGAGGAGATCTCAATGCCCCACTTGATCCTATCCTAGACACTACACTACAGGGACGTCCAGCTTACCATATAGGGCACTACGCCAAATAAAACTGAGTATTCAATCTTTTCTTTTTCATGACACATGGTGCACCCTCAGACCACAGGAAAAGAACTTTACCTTTTTTTCAGCACCACATAAAAAATACTCCAGACTGGATTATTTGTTTCTCACTCAGAGGGATCTTCCTCTCTTGTCTAAGGCGACAATAGAACCCATGACCATCTCGGACCATCACCCGATTACGCTAACCCTGACTTTCCCTGATAAGATCATGTACACCAATATCTGGAGACTCGATCCCATGATACTGATGGATAAATCCAGAATCTCAACAATTACCAATTGTTTAGATAACTACTTTCGAGAAAATGACACACCGGAGACCTCCAGTCTAGCCCAATGGGAAGCACATAAATGTGTGATAAGAGGCAGACTCATCTCAATGGCGGCGACAATTAAAAAAGAAAGGCAATGATACCTCGCAGGCCTATACCATAAACTTAAGACATTGGAGGCCCTCCACAAACAGACTTTAGCCCAGAAATTTTTCCAAGATCTCACAGACACACGCAAACTAATTACAGGAAAAACTAAGTTGCACAGTTAGGAAAAAATTCATGCTATCTTACAAGCTATTTTATGAATCGGGAAACAAAAGCAGACACTTGCTCACCCAAACACTCGAAGAGAGCCAAAACGACGATACATAAGATACACTCCCCAACAGGTCAAATACACACAAGCAATACGGCTATAGCCCAGGAATTTGAGAGATTCTACACAAAACTTTACAATATAGGTAAGTCTAACACACCAACTTCCTCCATTGCGGAATGCTAAACTAAAATTAAAAGTTTTTTTAGAACTGCACTGCCCCAAGGGGATTTCTCCAGAATCCTCCAGCATACTAGAAAACCCGATTACCCAAAAGGATCTTAAAGAAGCCGTTAAAAGCCTGAAGTCAGGAAAAAGCCCAGGCCCTGATGGTCTGTCTGCTGTTTACTTAAAAACATTCTTTGACACGCTTAGTGCACCCTTCTTAAAATCTCTTAACTCTCTATCAGAATCCAACCCACTCACGCCAGAAATGCTACAAGCACACATTACAGTTATACCCAAAGAAAATAAAGATCCATCACAACCGGCAAATTACAGGCCGATTTCACTACTTAATCGAGGCATTAAGATTTTTTTCCAAAATTCTAGCCAATAGACTTCTTCCACTACTCCCATCAATCATCTCCCGAGATCAAGTCGGCTTTGTCCCTGGCAGAGAAGCCAGGGACAATACTATAAAAGCGATCAACTTACACCACCTCATGACTACCTCAAAACAGACAGGTTTCTTTCTCTCTTTAGATGCGGAGAAGGCATCCGACAGGGTGTCTTGGGATTATATGGCTGCTGTCCTACAAACAATGGGGATAGGCTCACACATGCTCAGTCTCATATTTTCATTGTATGCCCAACCTTCAGCCAGGATTAAAGTAAATAACACCCTGTTGAATGCCTTCCCTATCCACAACAGAAGGAGGCAAGGATGTCCCCTTTCCCCCATATTCTTTGTCCTCACGCTCGAACCTCTTCTATGCTCCATACGTCATAACCAAGACATACGGGGAGTATCCACTGGCCAAAGAGAATACAAATTAGCTGCTTACGCGGACGACATTCTCCTATCCCTCGCTCATCCACATTTCACAATCCCAGTACTACTCGAAGAATTTCGTAAATTTGGTCTGTTATCCAACCTCAAAATTAACTTTACTAAATCTTTTGCTCCTAATGTCTCCCTACCTTCATTCCTAGTTGATCACTGCAAAGCAAATTTCCCCTTTCAGTGGCAACCAGATACACTCACCTATCTAGGAATACAACTACCCACAAAACTATCAAACCTGTATGTAAAAAATTACTTGCCGATACTAAACAAACTTACAGAAGACCTCAAAAATTGGAACCGGCCGATGCTCTCATGGTTCGGGAGAGCTGAAATTCTAAAAATGAACGCTCTACCACGAATCCTCTATATCTTGCAGACTGTTCCGATCCACGTACCACCGACCTTCTTCAAATCCTACAGACACATCATCTCTACCTTCCTCTGCGGAGGCCGCAAACCTAGGATTAAATATGCACAACTAGCCTTACCCAAACACCTAGGAGGCATAGGTTTACCAGATCTTACCAACTACTACAAAGCTGTACATATGACCAGAATCCTGGATTGGAACCTCCACAAATCCACAAAAGATTGGGTTGGACTGGAGGACTCCTTCACAAATCTCTCACTAGCATTGTTGCCTTGGATTTTGGAAATCCACTTTCCTACTGAACTAAAGCCTCACCCTCTAATCAGACCAACAATCCAATGCTTTCACATGACTTGCAAACGCTCCTCCATCTCGACAATCCAAGGCCCAATGACTCCAATCAGACTGAACCCGGACTTTCCCCCAGGTATGCACGCTTATTTCCTAGCATAAAATTGGCCTGACGGGAAAGATCTTGGCTCACTAATTTTACATCCAAGAGAAACTCTCCTCGGCATCTCAACTTGCCTCTAAATTTGACAAACCTCAGATACCAGAATGGACATATCTCATGATCACACATTTCTTAAGAAACCTAGACAGGAAATTTTCCTGTTCCAGACAATTGACTCCTTTTGAGCACCTTTGCCCCCAGAAAACACCCCAGACGCACTTGATATCAGCTACACACTCCCTTCTCTTCACAGACTGTAAACCTAATAACTCGACAATGTGTACCGCTTCGGAAAGAGATCTGTCTATAGCTCTCTCGCCAGAAGAGTGGGAAAAAAATCTATCTCAACATTCACAAGGGATCTATCAATGTGACTACCCAGGAGAATGGATTCAAAATCCAAACTCGTTGGTACCGCACACCCGCCTTACTACATAAAATCAATTCAGCAATTCCAGAGGAATGCTGGAGGTGTACAGACCAGCCAGGAACCCTACTTCACATATGGTGGGAATGCCCCTATATCCAAACATTCTGGACAGAAGTACACAGGATAACCACGCAAGTCACCACCTACAATCTGGAAAAAAAACCCTCTCAATTTCTGCTACACCACTCACATGTTTCACACCGAACATATCACAAATCACTTGCAATGCACATGATCAACGCAGAAAAACAGTGCATTCTTACTCACTAGAAATCCCAAACACCCCCCTCCATCAAAGAATGGTTCAACAAAATCAACAGAATCGCTGAAATGGAAGAATTAATTCATATAGCAAGAGACTCTCCACACAAATTCAGTATCAAATGGGCATGTTGGACACATTATCGAACAACAACTGAATACTCCCACCTTTTTTCCCCAAATCAGTAATGACTTGAACTCAAATATCCTGACACTTACCAGTAACATACATACATAGCTTCAACATCTTTTAACACAAACTCCGAAACTACTGAGAGAAATTAACTTACCAGTTGCTCATAACTATAATCAGCTGACATGGGTCTCGTGGGAGCCCCTTCCTGAGGAGGGAAGCAAGAGAGATACACAGATACTTCCACATCACAACATACCACCCTAATTTCAATATCCTCAATACCATCCCTCCCTCCTCCACTTTTCTCTCTCCTCTCAATATACTCCTCATTTATATAAGCCCATACCATTAACCTCCCCCTCCATTTTAGTATATACCCATCCCATACTCACTCCCCACAACCTGCCCCACTTCTCCCCTACCCCCCACCCCCCGATAAATATATAACCTATATTTACTGAATTGAACAGGAGGACATTGACAACACAAACCACATATATCCAGTCTTAAGTCCTTACCAAATTGCAAACATAGCTTGAATATCACATGAACACACTCTAAATAGAGAAGATAACTGAAAAACCCCAAGGGGCTATGCATAAACATATACCTCGATCCATAACACTTACACCCCCAAACACGGATTTTTTCATGAGGCAGTACGAGTATAACACAGGACCCTCTACAGACCTACAGTCTCAGTAAGACTATAATTAAAATACACAAATTGTCGGTTAAATTATATGATATTGATATAGATTTACGTGTTAACAATGTAGGATTGTAGGCCTATTGGTTTTTCCCCCTGTCCATGTTCATATTGTCCATATTCAATATGTATGTTCAATGCCTATTGTAACCTTACCCTTGTGAAAAACAAAAACTTTTTTGGAAAAAAAAAACCAAAAAACTGAGTTAATATATAAAAATGAAGACAAGATGAAAAAAAAATATAGAGGCTGTGGGATCAGAGGGAGAGAAACAAAGTTAAGCTCTATGCACACTGGGCTTAAAAAAACTCCAATCCACGTAGCAGAAAAAAATGCTCATATTGTTTTGAATTTTTTTGAGAGTTTTACGTTTTTCTCTGCCAGTAATCTCCAATCAGAGACGCAAACCAGAAGGGTTTTTTTTTCTGCCTCTAAACGCTGAGCTCAAAATACACCTGTAAACGTCCTAATGTGCATGGACACATAGGATAACATTGAGCTGCTTCTACAGACAGAACACAAAACTCCTGTAGAAGCAGTGAATTTTAAGTCAGTGTGCATGGAGCCTAAGTTAGAGAGATAAACTCAGGAGCAAAAATAACCTTAAAAACCAGTGCTGAGAAATGGGGCCTACACAGGGAGGGGGATTAGTGAAGGACGACTTCATACCCAACATGTCACGCTTCAAAATTACGCCCACTCGTGGAATGGCGTCAAACTTTTACCCTTAAAAATCTCCATAGGCGGCGTTTTAAAAATTCTACAGGTTGCATGTTTTGCGCTACAGAGGAGGTCTAGGGCTAGAATTATTGCTCTCGCTCTACCAGTCACGGCGATACCTCACATGTGTGGTTTGACCACCAGTTTCATATGCAGGTGCTACTCACATATGCGTTTGCTTCTCCGCACGAGCTCATCGGGACAGGGCGCTTTAAAAATTTTTTTTTTTATTTTCTTATTCATTTTACTTTATTATATTTATTTTTGCACTGTTTTTTTTAAAAAAAAATTTGGATCACTTTTATTCCTATTGCAAGGAATGTAAACATCCCTTGTAATAGAAAAAACCATGACAGGTCCTCTTAAATATGAGATCTGGGGTCAAAAAGTCCTCAGATCTCATATTTGGACTAAAATGCAAAAAAAAAAAAAAAAAAAAGACAAAAAAAAAAAAATATCTTTAAGACATATGGGCGGAGCTGACGTCATAACGTTGCTTCCGCCCTCCTATGGTATGGAGATGGGTGGGGGACATCTTAGCCTCACTCGTCTCCTTACCTCAACAGTGAGAGGTCCCGATCTCCTCCGCCGCTACCGACAGCTCCGGTAAGCAGCGGAGGGCGCGGGAGAGCGGCGGGAGGGGGGGTGGCACCTCTCCCGCCGCCGATAACGGTGATCTCGGTGGGGAACCCGCCGCAGAGACCACCAATATCGTACACAGAACCAGCTCCTGTAAAGATGGATACCTCGATTGTGGCAGCAGCTGCTGCCGTTACCGAGATATCCATCTTCAAAGTGCCGACGTATATGTACAGCAGCTGGTCGGTGAGTGGTTAATACACGTTTGGTGGATACAAGTCTTTAGGGTATGTCAAGCAAAATAAATCATTCTAAACATTGGGTGAGTAAGAAACTCAGAGAATAGACCTATAAAGAACTCCATTCAACACTAAACAATTTTCATCAGTATAATTGTTAAATAGGAAGCAAACTCTCCCACTCTGATGCTCTTTTTCATTTAGTCCATTATAATAAGTAATTATCAAACTATAGCCACTGTAATCCAGCCCAAATCGCATATTAACTACTGTTTAAAGAAACTTTAAAAAACTTGTTTCCAGGGGTAAGGCAGCGCCATCTTAAGTATTGTTTTCTGAGTCCACAGTAGAGTGTATTTCTGCCCTTACATTGAGCACTTCCTGTACTGTTAACCAAGCCTCCTTCTCAATCCAACGTTTTTATGGCAACCCTACTTCCCTGCTCATAACTGACTTGTTTTATTTCATAGTATTTACAGGTTTACACTCCATGTGATGTCACATGGTCACATGGGGTGTAGTAGGAAGCTCTGAGTGATTATGCAGTCTTGTGGGATTTCAGTGTTGTGCCGTAGGAAGTCCTGATAATAGACAGACAAGCACACAGAGTGTGCCGTGAATCGGGAGATATGGGCATGCTCATTGACATCATTCTAAAGAACAAAAAGGATTACAACAATACTAAGCAAGTAAGGAGATATCTACAAGCAGTGTTAATTAGAGTTTTTTATGCTGATTTACATGGGACAAAGTTGTGGGGGAGAGTTTACAACCACTTTTTTTTTTATTGTAATTTCAAGGTAAATACAAAAACAAAACAGAGCCTATTGGGCATACCCAGGCTCGGTCATAAGAACTACACACTAATACAAAAAGAAGAGAAAAAAACCAAAAACATATATATATATATATATATATATATATAGAGAGAGATATATATTCTAACTAAACCACTATACGCTTAACCACCTGTACAGAATATTCAAAGTAGTCCTCTAATTCCATGTATATCCTGTAATGCCCACCTTAGTCAATCATGAAATGAGATGTACATTACAATAACATATTCATATTCCCCCCCTCCCCATAAACTATCGATTGAGCAGCCTAGTGACGTTCATGAGATCAGGGATGCCACTTGTGCCATTCCCGGTACTAATAGAGTGAACTAATCATCAATCGAATCTGCATGAGTGGACAGGGATGCCGTCCAAATATCCCATATTTTGTGGAATTTTTTGCCACAGCCACGTGACAGGTAAGTAGCTTTGTACAAGGGTAGAGCCGCATTCACTAACTTCTTCCAGAAATTTAATGAAGGTGCAGATGAGGCCTTCCATCTGAGTACTATAGATTTACGGGCGTAGTAAAGTAATAATCCTAGCAGGGTTCTGATTGCCCGGCGTGGAGCCAGTGGTTCAACCAGTCCCAGCAGACATACCTCTATAGACAATGGCACGGGGACGGTGGAGACAGTCAAAATAAATTTGGCTACCTCAACCCAAAAAAATTCAATATGAGGACAGTTCCAAAAAATATGAGTGAAATCCGCTGAGGCTGAGTTGCATCTCCAGCAAGAGGCAGAGATAGATGGATAGATTCTATGTAAGCGCACGGGTGTGTAATATACCTTTTGTACTATTTTAAATTGCACCAATTTATCTCTAGCTGATACTAGTTGTGAAAAGGGGTATTCCCATATTTCTTCCCAATCTTCTGTGTCTAGTGTAGGGAAATCTACCTCCCACTGTGCCCTAAGGTTTTCTAGCCCCGCGTGGACGTTAGGGATTAGTGCTTTATATATGGTAGATAAGGGCTTAGATAGAGCTTCATCTCTAGGCAGAGTCTCCAGATTCGAGGTGTAAAAGGCCACAGGAGCATTGTCAAACTGAGTGTTGAAGGCATGCCTAAGCTGCAGGAATCTAAACAGGTGTGAGTTAGGAAAATTATACTGTTGCTTCAACTTGTCAAAGGTTTGTATTCTGCCCTCAAGACAAATTTGATTTATATATTTGATGCCCCTGCATGCCCATACCCCAGGGTCGGGAATGGACCCGAATTCTGGCAATTTCGGGTTAAACCAAAGAGGGCTATAGGGGGAAATGTGCCCCGAAGGTATGGGGCGTAGTGAATTTGCAACTGACTATGCCCGTATGACCGCCCTCATTGCCAGTGTAAGAGGGAAGGGAGCTCTAGGGCCCCGGTAAAGTAGGTTCCGTAGCGCCTCATAAGACCCCAAACGTGCTGCTTCCAGCCAGTTGTGGGCATGGGATAACATAGCCTCCACGAAGTAGGAGTGAAGGTTAGGGCAAGCCAAGCCTCCCTCTCCCCACGGTCTCTGCAGCACCGTCAGCTTAAATCTCAGCTGACCGGATCCCCAGAGAAAAGATAATAAAATGGTGTTTATCAGGCGAAAAACCTTTTTGGGGATCCAGACAGGTGCATGTCTGAGAGCATAGAGAAAGGCAGGTAGAAGCTTCATCTTAAATAAATTGATCCTCCCGATTAAAGAGAGGGGGAGATGTGCCCACGCCTTCAGTCTTTTTCTCATCCTTTGTATCAGGGGTTCCAAGTTAAGGGTATGATAGTCAGAGGTAGATGTGGAGATGTGGATACCTAGATATTTAATTTTGTCTGTCCATAGTAAGGGTAAGTTGGGATCTGCTACATCCTTTGCGGTCTTATCTATGGGCAAAATTTGGGATTTATCCCAGTTTACCTTGAGTCCTGAATAGCTAGTGAAATTAGAAAAAATGGTTAACGTCTCTCGAAGAGATTGGGCAGGGTCACTCAAGAAAAGGATGAGATCATCTGCGTACAGAGAAACTTTTTCGTGTATGGATCCCACCTGTATACCCCTAACCCCGTCTGCCTGTCTGAGGGCCTAGGCAAGTGGCTCCATCACCAAGGCAAAGAGAGCCGTGACAACCTTGCCTAATACCTCTTCCAACAGAGAAGGGCGCTGACAGAGCACCACCAAGCTTGATCTGCGCCGTCGGGTCCTTATATAAAATATCAATCCATCTGCGGAATACTTCTCCAAAACCCATAACCTCTAGGAACGAGGACATAAAAGGCCATGCCACCGAATCGAAAGCCTTTTCAATGTCCAGTGTCACCATTACCCTCGTGGAGGACTCAGTGGGAGGTAACTGAAGATGGGTAAACACTCTACGTTGATTTATATCTGTTGATTTCCCTGGCATGAAACCAGTTTGGTCTATATTAATCAGGGATGGTAAAATCATCCACAGTCTGGTCGCTAATATTTTTGTCAAGATTTTGAGGTAATAGTTTAGCAGGGAGATAGGCCTATAAGAAGCACAAAGGGATACGTCTTTGCCGGGCTTAGGGATGAGGACTATGTGTGCCTGATACACTGAAAGGGGTAAGGACATCTGTTTTTTACTTTCAGAGAAGACTTTTAACAATTTTGGTACGATTAATGATGCATACATTCTATACCATTCACCAGGTAGGCCATCAGGTCCCGGTGTTTTACCACTAGGAAATGAGCAAATAGCCTCCTCTATCTCCTCAGTGGTAAAATCTTTGTCAAAGAATTCAAGATCCTCCTGCGAAAGAGTGGGTAGATGCAGGGAATGTAAAAATTCCCTATGCCGATCTTCAGGCCAGCCAGAGACCGCCTTGTATAAGTTTTCATAGAAGGATCTGAATTCATCTAGAATTAGTTCGGGGGTAGAGATCATCTGACCATTTAAACCACAGATTTCTGACACCACCGTCTGCATTTTAGAGTCCGCAACTAAATTCGCTAGGAGTTTGCTATTTTTGTTTCCGGATTCAAAGATCTTCCCCCGCCAGGGAATTTAAATCTAAATGTGTGGCCGAGGCAAGATGTAGAGACAATGCTCTTTTCGCATGAGCTAGCTGGTTAAAGTGATCCAGAGTCGGGGAGCCAGAAAAAGCCTCCGCCGCCCTAGCCTCTTCTTCCTCAATTGCCTGGACCTGACAGGACATCTCAGCATGGGCTGCTTTAATAGCTGAAATGTATTCTCCTCTGGTGTTGGCCTTAAAGGCGTCCCAGACTACCTGCGCTGAGGTAAGTACGAGACTCCCCTCACCGCCGCTAGGGCACAGGTGCCAAAGACCAGATTGATCCTGGAACCTGATTTATGAGTGGTGGAGTGAAAGGAGTAAGCCCTAGTGGTTTGATGCTTCCATCTCCAGATCTCGGTATAATTAAATGCTTGTGCCCATTGAAGCAGGTCTGGCGAAAACACCCTATTTGGATTGGACGAGTCCAGGGACGGATCCAAAATAGAATTAAAGTCTCCAGCTATGTATAGTCTGGAGAATTGTAATGTAGCTAAAAGCTCATATAACTCATATAACTTGTAGAGGACCCTTTGGTTAAAGGGAGGGGGTACATATATATTCACGAAAGCGTAGACTACTGCTCTGATCTCCAGTAGTAGGATTATGAAACGGCCCTCCTGATCAGTTTGTAGATGCAGGACCTTATGCGCAAGGGATTTGTTCAAAAAAATGGCCACTCCCCTTGCATAACTGGAGTACGTTCGCATGAAATGATTGCTGTACCCAGGGTCTGCGTAACTCCAAGATCTTGTTCCCCAGAAGGTGAGTCTCCTGCAGGAACAAGATATGGGGTCTGTGATTATTCATATATTTAAAAATTAATGCCCTTTTTACCTTGTTATTGAGACCCCGTACATTCCATGATACCAGTTTTAACTCCATGAATGTAGTGACAGATTATGGTACAACATAATGATACCTATGTGAGGAGGGGGCCAGCCCCCACGGAACCAAGGGAAATGTCAAAAGTATAACAAATTTTGCATTGGACATAGTGAGCGTTAATAGAACACCTGAAATATAAGCATCAGTCAGTGGACATAGAGCGTACAAAAAAGAAAGAAAAAAAACATAACCTGTGAACTCCCTACTGACCATGAAGTACCCCTAAAAGAGAAATTAGAACAAAGAAAACAATAACTATGGTCAGTTTAATACCCAAAACCGGAACACAAACGTTTAGATCTTCAGACTTCTGAAAAAAGTTCCAAAGTGCAGCAACTCAGTGTCGCCGACGCCTTTTCAATTGGCGGGGAGAGAAGAAAATAAATAAATAACTGGGGGGGGTTTGATACTTCTGTGAGTTACTTCTAACAAGGTAGCTCCGGGGTAGAAGAATGTATAAGAAAAGCACATCTAGTCTAGAACTAGAAGGATCTTTAATGATCAATGGGTCTAGGAAAATAAAGAAAAAATAACAATCGCAGTCAGTGGGAAGTCAAACACACCAGCTTCCGAGGGTAGAATGTTCTCCCACCCAAGATAACATGTAAATTCTGCATGAGGGGCACAGGAGTCATCTAGCAACAACATCTGATGATGAGGTCCAAAGAGCTATACAACAGAAACTGATGGCTGGATAAACAACCGCCCCGAACATGGATCTGGAAGGAAGATGAAAACTGTGTGCTAACTTTCAGATAGCGACTTGTAGTGAGGAATAACATCACGTGTTTACCGTAGGCTGTTCAGCCAGTCGTCAGCGTCAGCCGGGGAGTCGAAGAATCTGACTGAGCCATTATGAGGGACCCGGATACGGCTGGGATACAGCATGCTGTATTTATGTCCTTTTCCCGTAGATGCTTACGGACATCATTAAAGGACTTCCTCTTTCGCTGCAGGTCGGCCGAGAAATCCAGAAACAGAAGGATTGAGGAGTTGCCGTATGGAAGCGAGGATTGTTTGCGGGCTGCGGAAAGGATCTTGTCACAGTCCCTGAAGTTGAGGAAGCGGACCAAGAAGGGTTGGGGATTTGCACCGGGAATACTGCGTCCCGTGGGTACACGGTGGGCACGCTCGACAACATAGCTTGGGGAGGTATCCGCGAGGCCCAAGAGTTTTTTGAAGAATTCTTCCGCGAACTCCGCCGGTCGGTCACCCTCCTCCCCCTCTGGGAGACCCAAGACACTGACATTGTTGCGTCTCGCTCTATTTTCTGCGTCATCGGATTTAGCGACTAGCAGTTGTACTGTGCGTTGTAATTCCGCTATGGTGTTGGTGTGGGTAGCTGTAAGATCTTCAGTAGCAAAAATTCTAGATTCTGATTCAGTCAGTCTACCCATGATTTTATCCAGGTCATTTCTGATGAGATTGCATTCCTCTGCGAGGCGGTCTATTCTCACCAGCATGGAGGTTTTATTTTGTTCAGTGGCGGCCAGGATCACTGCAGTGCTGTCCTGGGATGGTGGGGCAGAGAGAGACGCACTCGGAGAAGCTGGAGGCTCCATGGCTAATTCTGTCAACAGGGTCTGTAGTCTCCCTATGAGAGAAGGATCTGGTTGTGCAGCCGGTGCAGGGGCCAGGCGGCCTGGCGTAGACGAGTTCTTGGGCCGACCCTTAGGGCCCATGAAGGAAAGGTGGGCAATAAACGTCAGCAATCCTCCGCCGACCTGCAGGCAGTAGCTGTCTAGTGAGGAGAGCCGGCCAGGGGGACCATGTAGGAAAGGCCCGGGGAGCTGGATGGATATAGGAGGGTGAGGAGGATGCTGGACCCCAGGGCTCCTCAGCCTGCCCTCACAGTTCGTTCACCCTGGATGACTTAGCAGTGTGTAGCACAAAGGTGTAGGGCTGGCGGGGCGGCTGTGAGCGGCAGCGTCCGCACTCCCGAGTTGAGGCCAGGCCGGCCGCGGTGCTCCCCTGCCGGCCGGCGGTATAGGAAAGTGCGGTGGGCGGCAGGCTGCACTAGGCCACACTAGGCCGGATTAGGCCGCGACCACGCTGGGCGGTATCAACGGCCCCACGGACAACCGGACCCCACCAGGCACACAGTAGGGCAAGCTGGAGGGTGAAAGGAGCCCTTTACCTCGCCAATCAGTCCAGGGATGGCTTTCTCCAGCAGGACAGAGGCCAGGAAGATGGCGGCGCTCCGTGGGTGTGGAGGATTACTTGTGTCCCGGCTGATCACGGGCCGGACCTCCACAATATCCTCACAGGCTGCAGCGGGCAGAATATAGAAGTCGTCAGGCAGGTATTTGGGCTTTTTTATCTGATAAAAAGTGTGGATGGCTCAGGATTAAGTCACGGATGCTCAGAGCTCCTCTCTAACACATCTGCCTGCGCTCACATCCGGACGCGCTCCCCCATTTACAACCACTTTAATATAAAAAGAAAATACCTGCAGTTAGTGTCCAAAAAATAAGTAAAATAAAGGTTCAATAAATATTATTCACCAACTGCTGCACTGGTATCAAAATACTATAATGCCCAACAATATGTAACTAACAAAATGTGTTGTGTTGTCCCTTTAAACAGACATAAGAAATATCATTATAAGTAACCATCCCTAATAAAGTGCATATAATCTCATTGGTTTAAGCAGAAAATACTAATATTTGAAATAAATATCTAAACAAACATAAAGTGCTTCACTTGTGACAAAAGTGCCCATCAGATAAATTTCTTGATGCAAATAATAATGTGTGTGTCTTCAGTGTCATAATCTGTTTTCAACCACCTATTGAACACAACTGCAGCATACCAGAAATTAAGACCCCAAATGACAGGATGTCTAAAACAGCTCAATTTTACCAGAATTACCAAGGGATCAAATAATCGTTTTAGGTCATCTGAACTCCAGATCGAGTAAACCAGGGGGTGATCCACATAAAGAAAAAAAATAGAGGAACTCCATAGAGCAGTATTTAATGGTAACTAATTTATTAGAATAGAAAGGTAATCACATATGTAAGAAACAAAACCACATGTCAGTAAAGCTGAACACTACCGCTTGTCACTGCGTGATGATGTCTCCACTAAGCTCTTCTCAACACGTTTTGTCAACACGGACATCATGAAGGGGCACAGGATTAGCCGTGAGAGGAGACACAGGCTCTATAAAGGTTATTGCAAACAGCACCAGAGAGCGCAATAGCTCACAGTGATGCAGGAGACAAAAAATGCCATATTATAGAAGCCCATATTGACGGCCAGAGGATCTTAAATACAATAAACTAACTGGCAGTAAAAAAAACTATCTTGTAAAGCAAATATGCACAAAAAATGTAAACATAGTTTCAGTGTCAGTTCATTTATTCTAGAGTGTGTCTCCTCTTACTGCTAATCCTGTGCCCCTTTATGACGCCCATGGTGACAAAACACATCGGCAGAGCTTAGTGGTGATGTCTGCATGGTGGTTTTTGGCTGTATTGACATGCGGTTTTGTGTGAGCACCTATTTATTCTAATAAATCAGTTGCCATTACATACTGCACTATGGGGTTCCTATGTTTTATGCTTTATGTGGATCCCCCCTGGTTTAATCTGTCTGGAATCCGGATGAGCTGAAACCCTAGCTATTTGGAACCTGGTTATTTCTGGTACAATTAAGCCATTTCAGGCTCCTGTCATTTGTGGTGGAACACAGAGGTTATGACACTGAAAACACACCCATTATTTTTTGTGTAGCGCCATTCCCTGTAGAGGCCGCTGGAAGATGACTGTCCCCAAAGGTTTCCCTGACTTTGCAAGCCTCCTGCCAAACAAGCTGCTGATTAGGCCTGTGCTTTCAACTCACACTGGAATAAATACCATTGTAGGTCCAGTTCACTACTGGTTTGTTCTCTTTGCTACCAGTCAAGCCCTGATGAAGGGGGCACTAAGGCTCGATTCACACCTATGCATGTTGCTTTTGGGTGTTTTTGGAGGTTTTTTTTTCATGCTTGCCACGTTTTTGAGCAGCGTTTTTGTGGCGTTTTTGCGGCGTTTTTGCCGCGATTTGCATTTTGCGTTTTTTTTTTTTTTACAGTTTTTTTTATAGTCTAAAAAAAAATTTAAAAAAATTAAAAAAAAAAAAAAAAAAAAAACGGCAAAAACACAGCAAAAACGCTGCAAAAACGGTGCACTTGCGTTTTTGATGCTTGTCCATTGAATTCTATTACATGCAAAACGCTGCATTTTGCATGAAAAAAAGTCCCTGACCCTTTCCAAAAATGCAGAGAAACAAAAAGGCATTGATGTGAACATGTTCCATAGGAACCCATGTTAAAAAATTCCCGTGCATTTCTGCAAAATGCAAAATGCATCAAAAAACGCGCTAGTGTGAATGGAGCCTTAGACCCCCAAATACATTGGCTATTACTTGAATTGTTCTCCTGACCTTTAATGGGATAAAGTTATATCTGCACCTCTTAGCAGTGATGCGTTAAATTTCAACCCCTCTTACCTTGCAAGCCTCCTGACACCGCTGACACCCTGGGTTCGGACATAATTCACAAAAGGACACAATTGCAAAGACACCAGACTGTAGCAAATGTATTTTACTAAGGATTCTTAAGTCAACAGACAGAAAAGATTGTTAATGAAGACATCATTCAATATAAAACTTTTAGCAAGTATAGAAAACGGATATGCAATGTAATGGAGATCAAAGTAAATCAGACAGTAATAACCAATAGGCTCTGAAGGAACCTATGACCCCAGGTATAAAAGGGAAGAGAAAGACCTTCCTGTGTCAAACTGCTCCCTTAAAATCCTTATGCCACAAGCCCGGAAAGCAAACAGCACAACTTATAAGAACACAATATGTGAACAATGCAACAAACAATTTCTAACTAAGAGTTCCCCTTAATGCACACAGATGTAATGCAATGAGTCCTTTTTATGGGTGAAAAGGAACAGAGAATTCCTTGTAGTGTAGATGTTCAGAATCTTCAGCTAGCTCAACAAGGGCCCAGAGAGATTGCTGTACAATGGCATCCAGCAACAGTGGATAGCATATGCAAAGTGTTTCCTGTTAGAAGCTTTGTGTAAGGAGATGAGGTAAAGATGTCTGCATGCAGTGTCTTTTGTAGTGTGTACACAGTGTAGGCTTTGGCCTGCTCACCAATCCTGATGATACTAAGGCTCAAGGAAATAGGATGTCCCAGAACAGGCTCTTGAAAAATCTGCAACCAGTGAAGGGTGCCTGGCCGCGCACCTGGAGACACAGGGATTCAGCTGGGTATTTAACGGTGACAATGAGAGTAACCCCCTAAATCCACTAAGCTGACAGGGAGCTGGTGATGGTGGATCTGCCTGCAGGTGTATGGCTCATTCACTGACGTCTCTCCATGCCGTCCAGGCCGTGGCGCCTGCTCGCATTCCCCAGAGTGGCTGGATCCTTGCCCTCAGCTGAAGGCTGTGGTCCCAAGAGAGAGGGCTTCTCCCCAGATCCAGCTTATTTATATCCTCACCCAGCATTCTTCTCACTCCAGCTGGCTGGAACTTCTACGGCAGCACTGGCACTGGCACTGTAAATCCCGGCTCTTCAGACCACATGTCCCATGATCCCCTGCTTTCTGTAGTGGTATCTCACTTTCTGCCTTCAGGAAATGATCTCACATTTTAACTGTGGGCAGCTGAAGCTGCTGCCTGTTCACTTCCTGGATTTACACAGACACACAAAGGTACACCTCCAGATCTGCAGCCCTACAGCTCTCATTGGCCCTCTTATGACTCATCCCCCTCCCTTCCTGGCAAACTCTCACGAGAGTGAGAGAGAGAGAGCTGTGCATGATGTCATAAGCCTAGGCTTTTTACCAGCCAAGAAACAGGAAATGGGCTGTATAAGGTATTTACTGGCAGAAAAAAAATGTTTTACTATCCAAAGTTAAAACAACAAGGGCAAAAGATTTAATAGATAGAAAGCTGAAAACATGACTGAAGTTTGGCTTTAAGTACAAGATTGTGCCTAATGGTTAGGGATGAGCTTCGAGTCATTGGCTGTTCGCAAGTTCGCCGAACAGCGAACAATTTGGGATGTTCACGGCAAATTCGAATGCCGCGGAACACCCTTTAAAAGTCTATGGGAGAAATCAAAAGTGCTAATTTTAAAGGCTTATATGCAAGTTATTGTCATAAAAAGTGTTTGGGGACCTGGGTCCTGCCTCAGGGGACATGGATCAATGCAAAAAAAAGTTTTAAAAACGGCCGTTTTTTCAGGAGCAGTGATTTTAATAATGCTTAAAGTCAAACAATAAAAGTGTAATATCCCTTTAAATTTCCTAGCTGGGGGGTGTCTATAGAATGCCTGTAAAGGGGCGCATGTTTCCTGTGTTTAGAACAGTCTGACAGCAAAATGACATTTCGAAGGAAAAAACCCATTTAAAACTACTCGCGGCTATTGCATTGCAGGTCCGACAATACACATAGAAGTTCATTGATAAAAAAGGCATGGGAATTCCCCACAGGGGAACCCCGAACCAAAATTTAAAAAAAAAAAATGACGTGGGGGTCCCCCTAAATTCCATACCAGGCCCTTCAGTTCTGGTATGGATATTAAGGGGGACCCCGCGCAAATAAAAAAAAAAAACGGCGTGGGGTCCCCCCAAAAATCCATACCAGACCCTTATCTGAGCACGCAACCTGGCAGGCCGCAGGAAAAGAGGGGGGGACGAGAGTGCGCCCCCCCTCCTGAACCGTACCAGGCCACATGCCCTCAACATTGGGAGGGTGCTTTGGGGTAGCCCCCCAAAACACCTTGTCCCCATGTTGTCTGCGGGCGGGGGGCTTATCGGAAACTGGAAGCCCCCTTTAACAAGGGGACCCCCATATCCTGCCCCCCCCCCCTGTGAAATGGTAAGGGGGTACTTACCCCTACCATTTCACTAAAAAACTGTCAAAAATGTTAAAAATGACAAGAGACAGTTTTTGACAATTCCTTTATTTAAATGCTTCTTCTTTCTTCTTTCTTCTATCTTCCTTCATCTTCTTCTTCTTCTGGTTCTTCTGGTTCTTCCTCCGGCGTTCTCGTCCAGCATCTCCTCCGCGGCATCTTCTATCTTCTTCTCCTCGGGCCGCTCCGCACCCATGGAATGGGGGGAGGCTCCCGCTCTTCTCTTCATCTTCTTCTTCTTCTCTTCTTCTTTTCTTCTCTTCTTCATTTTCTTCTCCAGGCCGCTCCGCATCCATGCTGGCATGGAGGGAGGCTCCCGCTCTTCTCTTCTTCTTCTTTTCTTCTCTTCTTCTCTTCTTCATTTTCTTCTCCGGGCCGCTCAGCATCCATGCTGGCATGGAGGGAGGCTCCCGCTGTGTGACGCATCTCCTCGTCTGACGGTTCTTAAATAACGGGGGGCGGGGCCACCCGGTGACCCCGCCCCCTCTGACGCACGGGACATGACGGGACTTCCCTGTGGCATTCCCCGTGACGTCACAGGGAATTCCCGTCAAGTCACCGTGCGACAGAGGGGGCGGGGTCACCAGGTGGCCCCGCCCCCCGTTATTTAAGAACCATCAGACGAAGAGACGCGTCACACAGCAGGAGCCTCCCTCCATGCCAGCATGGATGCGGAGCGGCCCGTAGAAGAAAATGAAGATGAGAAGAAGAGAAGAAAAGAAGAAGAAGAGAAGAGCGGGAGCCTCCCCCCATGCCATGGGTGCGGAGCGGCCCGAGGAGAAGAAGATAGAAGACGCCGCGGAGGAGATGCTGGACGAGAACGCCGGAGGAAGAACCAGAAGAGCCAGAAGAACCAGAAGAAGAAGATGAAGGAAGATAGAAGAAAGAAGAAGCATTTAAATAAAGGAATTGTCAAAAACTGTCTCGTCATTTTTAACATTTTTGACAGTTTTTTTGTGAAATGGTAGGGGTAAGTACCCCCTTACCATTTCACACAGGGGGGAGGGCTGGGATCTGGGGGTCCCCTTGTTAAAGAGGGCTTCCAGATTCCGATAAGCCCCCCGCCCGCAGACCCCCACAACCACCGGCCAGGGTTGTGGGAATGAGGCCCTTGTCCTCATCAGCATGGGGACAAGGTGTTTTGGGGGGCTACCCCAAAACACCCTCCCAATGTTGAGGGCATGTGGCCTGGTATGGTTCAGGAGGGGGGAGATGCACTCTCGTTCCCCCCTCTTTTCCTGCGGCCTGCCAGGTTGCGTGCTCGGATAAGGGTCTGGTAGGGATTTTTGGGGGACCTCACGCCGTTTTTTTTTTTTGGCGCAGGTTTCCCCTTAAAATCCGTACCAGACCTGAAGGGTCTGGTATGAAATTTAGGGGGACCCCCACGTCATTTGTGTTTTAAATTTTGGCCGGGGTTCCCCTTAATATCCATACCAGACCTGAAGGGCCTGGTATGGAATTTAGGGGGACCCCCACGTCATTTTTTTTTTTTTATTTTGGTTCGGGGTTCACCTGTGGGGAATTCCCATGCCGTTTTTATCAATGAACTTCTATGTGTATTGTCGGACCTGCAATTCAATAGCCGCGAGTAGTTTTAAATGGGTTTTTTCCTTCGAAATGTCATTTTGCTGTCAGACTGTTCTAAACACGGGAAACATGCGCCCCTTTACAGGCATACTATAGACACCCCCCAGCTACGAAATTTAAAAGGATATTACACTTTTATTGTTTGACTTTAAGCATTATTAAAATCACTGCTCCTGAAAAAACGGCCGTTTTTAAAAGTTTTTTTTGCATTGATCCATGTCCCCTGGGGCAGGAACCAGGTCCCCAAACACTTTTTATGACAATAACTTGCATATAAGCCTTTAAAATTAGCACTTTTGATTATTCATGTTCGTGTCCCATAGACTTTAACGGTGTTCGCGTGTTCAAACTAACTTTTTTCCTGTTCGCATGTTCTGGTGCGAACCGAACAGGGGGGTGTTCGGTTCATCCCTACTAATGGTACAGCAGAGTATACAGTACTTGCTATAAACACAATGCCATCTAGTGGCTGAAAGCACAAGCCCATTGAAACTAGATGTTAGCTATGGCAAAATTCCTAATTTTTAGCTTGACTCAGACCTGTGAAGAAGAGGAGTAGATCCACAGAAAATGCTGTGTGCATTGTACTGCACCTCAGTAGCTATCATAGTAATACAGACTTCAATAACCTGTAATTTAATTAAACATATACTGATTATACAGGTTTAATATCATCTGCATCATACATTTTTAAGTATATTTACAGCTAATTACTATACTTTATATATGACCATGGTAAAGTTTTTACTTTGCTTCTCACAGTTTTTAGCAGTTTTGAGATGCAAAATGGAAAATTGTATCAAACACTTACTGTAATTTTCCTTTCCTGATGCCAATACATGGCAGCATACATATGATATAGCTCTGCCCCTATATCCACCCACAGGACTGTTTAGCTCTATAAAGGTCTGACTGAGAGCTACCTGCCCCATTCTCCGTATAAAGCACAAAGATCAGAGGGAAGGTGCGTATGCTGCCATGTATTGGCATCAGGAAAGGAAAATTATGGTAAGTATTTGATACAATTTTCCATTTTCCTTACACCAACATAACAGCATACATATTATCATATGTAGTAATAATAATATGTAGTAATAATGAGCTTTTGAGAGGGAGGGTTTAATGCTGCAAACTTAGTCTTTATTTAACAATAGCCATACTGTAGAAGCTTGGATAGTTTTCCTCTCAAACCCTATTGTAGTAAGAGCTGCTGGATCCACCCTATAGTGTTTCAAGAACATATGATGTGATGACCAGCTAGCCACTTTGCAGACTGTCTCCAGAGACACTCCTGCCCGTGCTGCCCAAGAAGAAGACATCGCCCTGGTTGAGTGAGCTTTAATCACTTTTGGAGGGTCCTTCCCGGCTGCTCTATATGCCCGGTGAATAGTTTTTACTATCCAGGCTGAGATGGTTCTGGCTGAAGCCTCTTTCCCTTTAAATTTTCCGGTAGGCAGGGTTTTTTTCAGGGGGAACTTGGTGGAACTCAGTTCCACCACCTCTGGTTCAGACCCTTGGGGGGGGGGGCTGCTCACCACAATCACTTGTAAACACAGAAGTCTGGTTTCTGTGTTTACAAGTGGCAGCCCTGCACTCTGTGTGTAACCCCCCTGAACTCTGCACTCTGTATGTAATGCAATCCTGGTATTTAATGCCCCTTTAGGACCCTCCTACTGTTCGTGAATTTTGACTGACCACACCCACTATTTGATGTGATTTGGAGGGTATGTGTAGGGGGAGGGGTTTTGGGGGGTCGTGGTTGAGTTCCAGCACCTATTGTTTGAGAAAAAAACCCCTGCCAGTAGGTATGATGAAAAGTATGTCAGAACATCTGACTGGAGAAGTAGCCTGAAGATAGGCTTTGAGGACTTTGGGAATGTCCAACTCATGCAGGCAAGCATCTGCTTCTGCTCGGAAGGCTGGAAGCACCCATTCACTGGAGAGGGGAAATATTGATGCAGCTTTTGGGACAAAGTGATCCAATGGTCTCAGCACAACCCTGTCTGGGAAGAATATAGTATAAGGTTCGACTGCCCCCAGTGCTTGGAGTTCCGACACCATTCCCCCTGAAGTTATGGCTATTAGGAATGCCGTTTTTAAGGTGATATCCCATACTGAACAGTCTTCCGTCGGAGCACAAGGAGGGTTTGCTAGAAAATTGAGGACTACTGCCAGGTCCCATTGAGGGAACCTATTTCTCTTGGGAGGGCGTAGTCTAAGTACCGCTCTCATGAAGCATTCCACCAGCAGGTTTGCTGCTGATTTATTTTGGGTAAAAGCCGAGATGGCTGAAATCTGCACCTTAAGCGAACTTAGGCTGAGCCCCAAATCCAGTCTGGATTGCAGGAAAGACAAGATTTGAGACACATTTTGGTCACTAGGGTCCAACTGACGTCCGGCTGCAAAGCTTGTGAATCTATCCCACATTCTGGAGTAGATGGTATTGGTTGACCCTTTTTGGTATTCTGTAAAGTCCTAATAACCTCTGGAGAACATCCTAACTCTTGTAACCCCTACCTTTCAATCTCCAGGATGCTAAGGCCAGTCGTGATGGTTGCGGATGTAGGAGATCTCCTTGTGACAGGAGATGATGAGTCACCTGCAGAGCGATCGGTGGGCACACAGTGCAATCCATTGCCAGAGAGAACCATGGTCTGCAAGGCCAGTAAGGTAATACTGCGATGACTGTCAGATTCTCTGTTAACACTCTCTTCAGAAATATCAGGATTAGGGATGAGCTTCGAGTTGAACCCATGTTAGACTCGAACATCGCATGTTCGACCGTTCGTCGAATTTCGAACGTTGGCGCCAAATTCGAGTGGCGTGTCACGGCCCATAATTCACTGTGGCATCGCAGTGCATTGCTGGCTGATGATTGGCAAATAGGGATGAGCCGAACACCCCCCGGTTCAGTTCGCACCAGAACCTGCGAACGGACCGAAAATTCGCACGAACTTTAGAACCCCATTGAAATCTATGGGACTCGAACGTTCAAAATCAAAAGTGCTAATTTTAAAGGCTAATTTGCATGGTATTGTCCTAAAAAGGGTTTGGGGACCCGGGTCCTGCCCCAGGGGACTTGTATTAATGCAAAAAAAAGTTTTAAAAACGGCCGTTTTTTCGGGAGCAGTGATTTTAATGATACTTAAAGTGAAATAAAAGTGAAATATTCCTTTAAATATCATACCTGGGGGGTGTCTAGTATGCCTGTAAAGTGGCGCGTGTTTCCCATGCTTAGAACAGTCCCTGCACAAAATTACATTTTTAAAGGAATAAAAAGTCATTTAAAACTGTTCGCGGCTTTAATGTAATGTCGGGTCCCGGCAATATGGATGAAAATCAGTGAGACAAACGGCATGGTTACCCCCCCCCCAGTCCATTACCAGGTCCTTTGGGTCTTGTATGCATATTAAGGGGAACCCCGCACCCAAATTAAAAAAAGGAAAGGCGTGGGGCCCCCAGGCCCTATATACTCTGAACAGCAGTATACAGGCGGTGTAAACAAGACAGGGACTGTAGGTTTTTTGGTAAGTAGAATCTGTTTGTAATTTTGAACTGGTACATTTTTAAAGTGTAGCTCCAGCCAAAAAATCTATTTTAAGCTTTTTGGAAAACATAGGGAAGGGTTATCACCCCTGTGACATTTGTTTTGCTGTCTGTGCACCTCTTCAGAAGATTTCACCTGTCCCAATGACAAATGTTTTTTGACAATTTGGGGTCTTTAGTGAAACAAGGATTGTTGATAAAGCATCAGTGGAGAGGAGACACGTTTTTCCCATATTAACTCTTACAGCAGAGAATTTCCCTTGCTAGGGGTAGATTTCATCTCACTTCCTGTTGTCTCCTTCCGTTTGCAAGTAGGAGTCGTTTGTAAGTTGGATGTGTGAAAGAAGGGGCCTGCCCTATATACTCTGCAGAAATTGGGGCCTTAGGTGTTGGTGTTGCCACAACACTGTAAGCCCTCACAGTTACTCTTGGTGGGCGCAGGAATGGGCCCTGCTGTGAAATATTAGATCAAGAATTGTAATTACATGACCCTGTTGAACAGGGTCAGTAAAATTGGGCCTTTGGTGGTGGTGGTGCTGGTGCCACAACACTGTAAGTCCTCACAGTTACTCTTGGCGGGCACAGAAACGGGCCCTGCTGTGAAATATTAGATCAAGAATTGTAATTACATGCACCTGTTGAACAGGGTCAGAAAAATCGGGCCTTTGGTGGTGGTGGTGCTGGTGCCACAACACTGTAAGTCCTCACAGTTACTCTTGGCGGGCGCTGGAACAGGCCCTGCTGTGAAATATTAGATCAAGAATTGTAATTACATGCACCTGTTGAACAGGGGCAGAAAAATGTGGCTTTTGGTGGTGGTGGTGCTGGTGCCACAACACTGTAAGTCCTCACAGTTACTCTTGGTGGGTGCAGAAATGGGCCCTGCTGTAAAATATTAGATCAAGAATTGTAATTACATGTCCCTGTTGACCAGGGGCAGAAAAATTGGGCCTTAGGCACTGGTGCTGGTGCCACAACACTGCAACCCCTCACAGATACTCTAGTTGGAGCGCAGGAATGAGCCCTCCTGCAAAATATTGCATCAAAAATTGTAATTACACGCCCCTGTTAAACAGGGGCTGAAAAATTGGGCCTTAGGCACTGGTGTCACAACACTGCAACCCCTCACAGATGCTCTAGTTGGAGCGCAGGAACGAGCCCTGCTGCAAAGTATTGCACCAAAAATTGTAATTACACGCCCCTAATAAATAGGGGCTGAAAAATTGGGCCTTAGGCACTGGTGCTGGTGCCACAACACTGCAACCCCTCCCAGATGCTCTAGTTGGAGCGCAGGAATGAGCCCTGCTGCAAAGTATTGCATTAAAAATTGTAATTACACGCCCCTATTAAACAGTGGCTGAAAAATTGGGCCTTAGGCACTGGTGCCACAACACTGCAACCCCTCACAGATACTCTAACTGGAGCGCAGGAACGAGCCCTGCTGCAAAGTATTGCATCAAAAATTGTAATTACATGCCCCCGTTAAACAGGGGCTGAAAAATTGGGCCTTAGGCACTGGTGCTGGTGCCACAACACTGCAACCCCTCACAGATACTCTAGTTGGATTGCAGGAACGAGCCCTGCTGCAAAGTATTGAATCAAAAATTGTAATTACACGCCCCTGTTAAACAGGGGCTGAAAAATTGGGCCTTAGGCACTGGTGCTGGTGCCACAACACCACAACTCCTCACAGATACTCTAGTTGGAGCTCAGGAACAAGCCCTGCTGCAAAGTATTGCATCAAAAATTGTAATTACACGCCCCTAATAAATAGGGGCTGAAAAATTGGGCCTTAGCCACTGGTGCTGGTGCCACAACACTGCAACCCCTCACATATACTCTAGTTGGAGCGCAGGAACGAGCCCTGCTGCAAAGTATTGCATCAAAAATTGTAATTACATGCCTCCGTTAAACAGGGGCTGAAAAATTGGGCCTTAGGCACTGGTGCTGGTGCCACAACACTGCAACCCCTCACAGATACTCTAGTTGGATTGCAGGAACGAGCCCTGCTGCAAAGTATTGCATCAAAAATTGTATTTACACACCCCTGTTAAACAGGGGCTGAAAAATTGGGCCTTAGCCACTGGTGGCGGCGCCCAGAACCAAAAATATTCTTACAAGCTATCAGCATGATCATTGAGGAGGAAGAGGATAGTCACTCAGCATAACAGGACAGTCACTCAACATCAGCATAGGCAGTCTTGAAGGGATCTGACATTTCCCAAAAAAATTATTCGGCTACATCAGCATCAGGTGCTTAGTAGCTGGTGGTGACCCAAGACTGATTCATTTTTATGAAGGTAAGTCGATCGACTGAGTTGGTGGACAGGCGCACCCTGTGATCGGTTACAAAGCCTCCAGCAGCACTGAATGCGCGTTCCAAAAGAACGCTGGATGCAGGACAGGCCAGTAGCTTAATTGCATACTGTGCAAGCTCTGGCCAGTGATCCAACCTCAAGACCCAGTAACCCAGAGGATTTTCGGTGGGAAAGGTGTCCAAGTCAGATCTTGCCCCTAGGTATTCCTGCACCATGTAAAACAGACGCTGGCGATGGTTGCTGGAATCGATCATACCTTGGGACTGCGGACTAAAAAATTGTCTGAACGCATCTGTCAGACAGCCACCTTCTCCACCGCTCCTTCTTTGACTGACCAAAGCCTCAGCAACACGTTGTCCAGGAACTGGAGTTTGTAACCTCCCAGTCTCTGGGAACGCTTTGCACAGACCTTTCTGCAAGACCTCCCGAAGATGTTTCATACTCTGCTCCCTCTGCGACGGCAAGATAAGGTCCACAACCTTACCCTTGTAACGTGGATCAAGGAGGGTTGCCAGCCAGTATCCCTCTCCTTGATACCACGAATATGAGGATCCTTACGCAGGCTTTGCAGGATCAGGGAGGCCATGCAGCGTAGGTTTGCTGAGGCATTCGGTCCGGAGTCCTCTGGGTCACTAAGGACGACATGATCCCCAGCTACCTCCTCCCAGCCACGTACAAGTCCATGGGTTTCTTGGGACTGTAAATGATCCCTTGAAGACTGCTGCTGATACTGAGTGCCAGGCTCCATCTCCATGCTGACACAATCCTCCTCCTTGTCCTCTTCCTGTGTGATCGGCGGGCATGCAGGAACACTGTCTGGATAAAGGGGGCCTTGAGAGGTAAGGAAGTCCTCATCTTCCTGCCTCTGTTCTGCCTCAAGTGCCCTGTCCATTTTTTCACGCAGCGTGTGCTCCAACAGGTGGACATGGGGGACAGTGTCCCCGAATGCATGCACTGTCACTGCTCACCATCCTCGTGGCCTCCTCCAATGGTGACAGGACAGTGCATGCATCCCTAATCATGGCCCACTGGCGTGGGAAAAAAAAACAAGCTCCCCTGACCCTGTCCTGGTGCCATTGTTGGGGTGTAAGGTGTTCTAGAAGCAAGTGAACCCTTGTATGATATCCTGCCTAGGGTGTTCCTTCAAAGCCATCAGGCCTGGTGACCACTCTGAAAGAAAGTTATGACATGCAGTCAATACATGCAGTTCTCAGAATGATCTGAGGATTGTATTTCCAGACTTCAACTTATATAAGCAAAATTACATCACAACAAAGGTCCAACCCTTACATTAATATATGGTAAAGATAAAGACATACAGGATGTTTTCAAGCAAGCAAAAATAGAATATTACTGAGTACATGCAGAAAACAATATAACCCCCTAATAACTCATATAGAAACTAATAACAGGTAAAGGCTAACAAGAAAAGGGCTAGCACATCATTTTGTCATTTCAGGGAAATTAGACCATTTACAAGAATATAAAACGTAACTTCTCATAAGCATCACGTATACATATTTATTCTAAAATGGATACACATTTTTACAGGGGTGTATAGCTAAAATGGTAGATAGCAAGCTAAAATATCCCTTCAATCCCCTCTTAGATCATATCTGTATGATCTCACTTCCTTATCATGGTGGTGTTCTCAGCCTGCTTCTGATGATACATACTGAGATAAGTTTTATTGGAAGATGAGGGTCCTGAAATGCGAGTGGCTCTATTAACCACTTGCCGACCGCCTCACGCTGATATACGTCAGCAGAATGGCACGGGCAGGCAGAATCACGTACCTGTACGTGATCTGCCTCCCGCGGGTGGGGGGTCCGATAGGTGCCAGAGGCGGCCGGCATTTGTTTGCGGGCAATCAGACGTGAGGGGGAGGCCATCCGTTCGTGGTCACCCCCTCGCGATCGCTCCCGGCGAATGAAATTCTTCCTCTGCTGCTGTAATGTAAACAGCGGCAGAGGAAGTGATGTCACATTTCCTTGAGCCGGTCTTTTCATTCCGGCGCCGAGGAGAGAAGACATTAATGTGAGTTACACCAACACTACACTAACAGTAGAACATGCAGGCACACTTTTGACCCCCAAGTCACCCCCCGATCACCCCCCTGTACCCCCTGTCACTCTGACACCAATAGCAATTTTTTTTTTTGCATTGGTGTCAGTTTGTGACAGTTATAAGTGTTATGGCAGTTAGGGTTAGCCCCCTTTAGGTCTAGGGTACCCCCCTTTAGGACCAGGGTACCCCCCTAAGCCCTCCTAATAAAGGTTAACCCCTTGATCACCCCCCCGTCGCCAGTGTCACTAAGCGATCGTTTTTCTGATCGCTGTATTAGTGACACAGGTGACGCTAGTTAGGAAGGTAAGTATATAGGTTCGCTGTCAGTGTTTTATAGCGACAGGGACCCCCCATATACTACCTAGTAAAGGTTTTAACCCCCTGATTGCCCCCTAGTTAACCCTTTCACCAGTGTTCACCGTATAAGTGTTACGGTGACACTGGTTAGTTAGTTTGTTTTTTATAGTTTATTATAGTTTCAGGGCACCCGCCGTTTATTTCCTAATAAAGGTTTAACCCCCTAATTGCCCGGCGGTGATATAAGTTAAGTTTTTAGGGTCAGATAAGGTCTGCGTCGCCCCAGGCAGCTGCAGGTTAGCGCCAGCCCTGCTAACACCCACGCATGCAGCATACACCTCCCTTAGTGCTATAGTATCTGAACGGATCAATATCTGATCCGATCAGATCTATACTAGCGTCCCCAGCAGTTTAGGGTTCCCAAAAAGGCAGTGTTAGCGGGATCAGCCCAGATACCTGCTAGTACCTGCATTTTGCCCCTCGGCCCAGCCCTGCCCAGCCCACCCAAGTGCAGTATCGATCGATCACTGACGCATACAAAACACTAAGCACACATAACTGCAGCGTTCGCAGAGTCAGGCTTGATCCCTGCGATCGCTAACAGTTTTTTGGTAGCGTTTTGAATCAGTCGCTAACAGTCAGGAGCTTTTTTGCCTGCGAGTCTCACTAGTGTACCCCTAAATTTAGAGCCCAAAATAGCAAATCGAAGGTACACTAGTGAAGAGGCCTACACGTATCTGAGCATGACAGATAGTGAAGAGGGAGTCACTCATCTGTCAGATTCAGGCTCAGAATATGATCCTGTAGCCAAGCGGCTCCATGACAGATCGCTCTGACGACGAGTTGTGGTCCCTGCTAAGGTCAGGCGTACCAGACCCCGAACTTCTTCTTCTGTCCTTGAAGTGCAAGAACCGCAGGGCTCTCATATGCTCTCTCGTATGGAGCAGAGCAGTACTAGTGCCGCTATTCCTTCTGGTGAACTGGCAAGCACCAGCGGCCTAGTACACCCTGGTCGTACATCCAGCACTGCAGTATCACGTGGTGACGTGGCGAGTCCCATTAGTGCAGTTCAAGCTGGCGAGGTGGCAAGCACAAGTAGTGTCCCGCTGCCACTAAGAAGACAAAGACAGGCCCGTCGTGCCCATAGTGCCCTTCCTGCTGCATTCGCCAATCCGAATTGGGAACCCACCACTTCTGCAGCACCCGTACTTCCCCCATTCACTGGCCAACCCGGAATTCAGGTGGAAACAGTTGATTTTACGCCACTGGATTTTTATTCGCTGTTTTTCACCGAAGATCTCTATAGATCTAGAAAAGAAGAGCAAGAGGCGGGACTTTGCGTGAGACATGTCAGCGCATAAATAGTAATTAATTGGTCAGGCTCATATAGGTTAGCCTGTATCCAATGCAAGTATATAATCCAGACATCAATAATAAAAAGGAATAAGGGGCGTAATCACAAAGGATTTACATCAGATATTCATATAAAGTATCATTTTAATTCATCATTCAACATCGAGGAATTAATGTAAAATCAATCAAAGGACATAATAGGTACAAAAAATACAGTTACAGTACAAATAGTCGTTAAAATATGGGCATCCATAAGTTTTTAACTCAACGCGTTTCTTGGCTTATAACCAATCATCAGGAGTTCAGATGCATGATAACTAAAAAGTAATAGGGCAGCCATTAGTCTAATGATTGACACATAAATATCAAAAAAGCACAGACTACAATAGTACTCAAAGATTGATGGACAACTAATAAAATGGGAAGGTGATCTGGGTCTGCAAAGTCTCACCCGGGGTTGAGGCAAGGACCAGCCCCCAAAAGGAGAACCCAAGGGAAAGAGGCCGCCATCCAGGCCGGGACACCCCACGTAACCGTTGCCCAACGAGAAGGGAGGAACCTGGCAAAACGCATGTGAAATGCTGTGGAGGGAAAGGAAGGAATATAAGTAAAGGTGAAAGTGAAAAGGGAAAGCCATCCATGGCTGGACAAATGGGGGGGGGGAGTGGGGTGTATGATGAGGGAACCATGAGACATGGAGGGGATGTGAGGTAACCGGGGAACAGTAGGGAGGTATATGCGTGGCACATGAGTGGTGTTGGAAATGTGGAGGCATGGATGGCTGTAAGGAGGTGAAAGGGATGTTACCTACTATTTTATTATGTGTTCTTTAACCACTCATTGGTTTACCCTAGAAGTGGGGGGTGGGGCTGGAGTCCTGTTGGGTCCCATTTCCGGGGTTGTGATGCGCCCAGTTCGCGGCCCCCCACCCGCCCTATACCCGCCCTACACCGTGGTGGGGGCGGCCCGTGACCTTGACGCACTGGCGTCATGATTTCACGCCGGTGTGCGGCGTCCGTAATTGGTCTCCAATCTCTGGCAAGGGAGGACTGGGGAATAGTGGCGATGTGTTGACCAGCGTATAAATTGCTTTAGTCCACAATAGATCTATAGAGATACAAAAAGAAGGGGGTTGTGACCAGTCCATACCGATATTTAGAACGCTGCACCGCGGGTGGTAGTGATCCATTTTGCTGGGGGTTATGGCGGCGGGGGGGCAGGGCTCCACCCCAACTGCCCTGGTCATGGATGGACTCCTCCCTCTTCCCTGCACGCCAATTGACGCCCCTTCATGACGCTGGCAGAGACACGCCCCCAGCCTGGGGTATATTGCGGCGGCCTCCGGCTGGCCTGCTCCACACACCGCCTCAACTTGTGTAGGGATGACCGGCTTGCGCATCACTCACATTTCACAGGTAACATCCCTTTCACCTCCTTACAGCCATTCATGCCTCCACATTTCCAACACCACTCATGTGCCATGCATATACCTCCCTATTGTTCACCAGTTACCTCACATCCCCTCCATGTCTCATGGTTCCCTCATCATGCACCCCACTCCCCCCCCATTTGTCCAGCCATGGATGGCTTTCCCTTTTCACTTTCACCTTTACTTATATTCCTTCCTTTCCCTCCACAGCATTTCACATGCGTTTTGCCAGGTTCCTCCCTTCTCGTTGGGCAACGGTTACGTGGGGTGTCCCGGCCTGGATGGTGGCCTCTTTCCCTTGGGTTCTCCTTTTGGGGGCTGGTCCTTGCCTCAACCCCGGGTGAGACTTTGCAGACCCAGACCACCTTCCCATTTTATTAGTTGTCCATCAATCTTTGAGTACTATTGTAGTCTGTGCTTTTTTGATATTTATGTGTCAATCATTAGACTAATGGCTGCCCTATTACTCTTTTTAGTTATCATGCATCTGAACTCCTGATGATTGGTTATAAGCCAAGAAACGCGTTGAGTTAACAACTTATGGATGCCCACATTTTAACGACTATTTGTACTGTAACTGTATTTTTTGTACCTATTATGTCCTTTGATTGATTTTACATTAATTCCTCGATGTTGAATGATGAATTAAAATGATACTTTATATGAATATCTGATGTAAATCCTTTGTGATTACGCCCCTTGTTCCTTTTTATTATTGATGTCTGGATTATATACTTGCATTGGATACAGGCTAACCTATATGAGCCTGACCAATTAATTACTATTTATGCGCTGACATGTCTTACGCAAAGTCCCGCCTCTTGCTCTTCTTTTCTGGTTTTATATTAATTGGGATGGAGCCATGTCAGCGTTCTAAATATCGGTATGGACTGGTCACAACCCCCTTCTTTTTGTATCTCTATAGATCTATTGTGGACCAAAGCAATTTATACGCTGGTCAACACATCGCCACTATTCCTCAGTCCTCCCTTGCCAGAGATTGGAGACCAATTACGGGTCCCCGAATTTAAGCTCTTTTTGGGCCTTTCCCTCAACATGGGCTTAAATATAAAGAGTGAGTTGCGGTCATATTGGTCCACTGACCCAATTTACCATATGCCCGTGTTCTCTGCCTCCATGACCAGGGCACGATACGAGCAGATTTTGCGGTTCATGCACTTCAATGACAATGAACTCTGTCATCCTCGTGGAGACCCTGAATACGATTGGCTCTACAAAATTCGGGCCCTCGTAAACCACTTCAACCAACGTTTTGCAGACTTGTTTACTCTCCCCTTAAAGTTGTCTGCGTTGATGAGTCCCTGATTAAATTTTCTGGCCGCTTGTCATTCAAACAGTACCTTTCCAGCAAGCGTGCCAGATACGGGGTCAAGATGTATAAGCTCTGTGACAGGGCCACAGGCTATACATGTAGTTTTATGGTTTACGAGGGCAAAGATAGTCACGTAGAGCCGACTAACTGCTCTGACTACATAGGAAGTGCTGGCAAGATAGTGTGGGACTTGGTGTCACCCTTATTCGGAAAGGGGTACCACTTGTACGTGGACAGTTATTACACGAGCGTGCCACTTTTTAGTTACCTTTTTGATCAACAGATTGGAGCATGTGGCACCATGCAATCTAATCACCGGGGCTTTCCCCAACGGCTTGTAGATTCCCGTCTTAACTGGGGGAGAGAGCCTGCTTGAAGTGTAATAACTTGCTCGCTATGAAGTGGAGAGATAATAAGAATGTTTTTCGTTCTTACCTCCCTTCATGCAGACACGACGGTCCAAATTACTACGGCGACTGGTGTTGTGGAGAAACCCCTCTGTGTCCACGAATATAACCAAAATATGGGAGGGGTGGACCTCAACGACCAGTTGTTGGCGCCGTACCTAGTTGCCCGTAAGGCCAGACGCTGGTACAAAAAAGTGTCTGTTTATTTATTTCAATTGGCTTTGCTGAATGCTCATGTGCTATACAGAGCTTCAGGACGGACTGGATCCTTCCTTAAATTCCAGGAGGAGATCGTCAGAGCCCTTCTGCATCCAGACGGTGCTCCACCTCACCTTCCCCAACCAAATGCAGTAAGCCGGCTGCATGAGAGGCATTTTTCTTATGTCCTCCTGAGTACCCCTACCCAACGAGCCCCCCAAAAAAGATGTCGTGTCTGCAGCAAGCGCGGATATAGGCGTGACACCCAGTATTATTGTCCCTCCTGTCCTGACAATCCTGGTCTATGCATTGGTGAATGTTTTGAACGCTACCATACACTAGTTGAGTATTAGCGTAGGGTACAGCACTGCACAGACTAGGACACACTTTCACAGGGTCTCCCAAAATGCCATCGCATTTTGAGAGACCCAAACCTGGTACCAGTTAAAAAAGTTAAAGTTACTAAAAAAAAAATATAAAATAAAAAGAACAAAAATAGTTGTTTTATTGTTCTCTCTCTATTCTCTCTCTGTTGTTCTGCTCTTTTTTATTGTATTCTATACTGCAATGTTTTATTGTTATGTTTTTATCATGTTTGCTTTATAGGTATGCAATTTTTTTATACTTTGTTTTTTTATTGTTAACCACTTTTTTGTTTTCAGCTGCAGAGCGGATTTATTTATCTTGACAGCAACAGCGTTTGCTCCCACGATACATAAAGCCGTGACTCCAGCGCTGTCGGAGGTGATTTCACCACCACAGTTACATACTTCAGCATATATGCCGAAGCGTGGGGGCAGCAGTGGATGGAGGAGCGATTTGCTCCTGCCTTTTGCGGGAGGATGCCCCCATGCTTCGGCATATATATATTTTAGGTAGGCACAGGTTGCGTTAAATGTTTTATTTTTTACTATGTTTTTTTTTGTATTTGCTTTGCAGGTATGGTAAGTATTACTGTTATACTGCAATGTTACTTTGTTTTTTGTTAACCATCATTTGCTTAGCAGGTACGCCATTCAGTTGCAGCGCGGATTTATTTATCTTGACAGCAACAGCGTTTGCTCCCATGATACATAAAGCCGTGACTCCAGCGCTGTCGGAGGTGATTTCACCACCACAGTTACATACTTCAGCATATATGCCGAAGCGTGGGGGCAGCAGTGGGTGGAGGAGCGATTTGCTCCTGCCTTTTGCGGGAGGATGCCCCCATGCTTCGGCATATATAAACGGTGCATGCATGCCCATCATTAGAAGTGGGTGGATGAAGGGAGGTATTCTAATGGTGGGCATACCCACCGATCAATATATTTTTTTTCGTTCAGCCCACAGGCTGCATGAAAAAAAGTTTACAATATATGCCCAACAAGGACCAGCAACGTACTGGTATGTTGCTGGACTTTGAGTGGTTATACCAGAATGATGCCTGCAGGTTTAGGTATCATCTTGGTATCATTCTTTTCAGCCAGCGGTCGGCTTTCATGTAAAAGCAATCCTAGCGGCTAATTAGCCTCTAGACTGCTTTTACAAGCAGTGGGAGGGAATGCCCCCCCACCGTCTTCCATGTTTTTCTCTGGCTCTCCTGTCCCAACAGGGAACCTGAAAATGCAGCCGGTGATTCAGCCAGCTGACCATAGAGCTGATTAGAGACCAGAATGGCTCCAAACATCTCTATGGCTTAAGAAACCGGAAGCTACGAGCATTTCATGACTTAGGTTTCGCCGGATGTAAAGAGCACCATTGGGAAATTGGGAAAGCATTTTATCACACCGATCTTGCTTTGAGGGCAGAGGAGAGATCTAGGGTCTAATAGACCCCAATTTTTTTCAAAAAAGAGTACCTGTCACTACCTATTGCTATCATAGGGGATATTTACATTCCCTGAGATAACAATAAAGATGATTAAAAAAAAATAAAAATGAAAGGAACAGTTTAAAAATAAGATAAAAAAGCTAAAAAATTATAAAGAAAAAAAAAAAAAAGCACCCCTGTCCCCCCCTGCTCTCGCGCAAAGGCGAATGCAAGCGTCGGTCTGGCGTCAAATGTAAAGAGCAATTGCACCATGCATGTGAGGTATCACCGCGAAGGTCAGATTGAGGGCAGTAATATTAGCAGTAGACTTCCTCGGTAAATCTAAAGTGGTAACCTGTAAAGGCTTTTAAAGGCTTTTAAAAATGTATTTAGTTTGTCGCCACTGCACGTTTGTGCGAAATTTTAAAGCATGTCATGTTTGGTATCCATGTACTCGGCCTAAGATCATCTTTTTTTTATTTCATCAAACATTTGGGCAATATAGTGTGTTTTAGTGCATTAAAATTTTAAAAAGTGTGCTGCCGCAGAGAGGAATGGACACCTGATTACAGAGCTCCGTTCCACAGACACCGATCCGAAGCAACCTAAGGCGACAATCCGACCCCGATCCTGTCACACGGAGGGGGCAAGGATCCGTGACCGTCCCGGGCATGTCCAGACGGCGGAATAAACCGCCAGCTCCACGCCGCCTCACTGATTATTACGCCAGCGCGGCCATGAACAAGGCCCAAGATGGTGCCGGCTCCGGGAACTCCGGGCCTGCACCGCAGCTGATGAGGAGCGCCGTTCGGCTCCCTCACAGGAAGACTTCCCAGCGCTCTCATATGGAGATAATATGATAAGGGAAGAGATGGATACCATACCCTCACCAGACGCTGCAGTATCCCACACCAGCATGGACAGAGGTAAGAGGCTGGCTTCTTCTCCGGCCCTCTCCCCCAGCAAAGAGCCCCAGCTCAAGAAGCATCAGTGGGCAGACAGGGACACTGATACCACACACATCCCTGCTCTGGCAGCAGTCCCTGCATCAGATAACCCTGTTACTGAATCTATGTTAAAATCAATGCTCCTTACACTGCAGAAAGATCTCCACAGAGAACTACAATTATCTGTCTCCCAAATACATGACAGGGTAGATTGCCTAGAAGGAAGAGCTCATCTGCTTGAAGACAGCATGCATGACCATGTCAGAGCTCACAATGAATTACTGGATGCGCATGAACACCATGCCTCAGAAATACACCACATGAAATTAAAATTGGCAGATTTGGAAGATCGTTCCAGAAGGAACAACATAAAATTTAGAGGTATTCCCGAATCTGTCAAATCAAATGAAATTACTCCTTACTTACAACAGTTATTCTCACGTTTATTGCCTCGTTTGAATGCACGGGATATTACCATTGACCGAGCGCATAGGATCGCCAAACCTGCGCACCTATCCCCGGACATCCCGAGGGATGTTCTAGCAAGAGTACACTACTTTCATGTTAAGAAGCAGATTTTACAAGCAGCTAAAACCACCAAACTGCTTCCAGCACCATATGCAAATGTCCTCCTGTTCAATGACTTCTCCAAAGCCACCATGGATATGAGAAGAGCATTCACCCCCGTCACTTCCATTCTACAAGAAAAAAAAAATCACTTACAAATGGGGCTTCCCTACCAAACCTCTGGTGACCTATCAACAACAAATAATCCCTATTCACACCCCCAAAGAAGGGTACAAAAAATTGACCAACTGGGGTTTTCTCCCCCTCCCTCCTGCCACGAGTGACTGCACGGGCTCCCATCCACATTCCGCTCCATTCCGGAATCAGATCCCTGGTAGAGGCGACAACCTTCACAATCCAAAGGCCTTAGGTCGCGAGCATTCATAGGATCCTCTGTGGACACTGCTTTAGTGTTACCTCACTCCCTCAGGTTATAGTGTGCCACGCACACTGATATTCTCGTTATTAGTGTTCATCTTACCTTTTTTGTTCTTTTTTTTTTTTTTTGCGTGTTTGTTTGGTTACTCTCTTTTTGAGTACTTTACGTATTGCTTGATCAGCATAATATCGTAGTAAATCACCTGTGATATATTCAGTAAGGCTCAATACTGTATACATAGTGTCATAACAAAGTTATTTATTTTTTATTTTTTTTTACCTTCTCAGTGTTCCTGTACGCTCCTTGCTTTCATTACAGGACCTAAAGTTGATTAATCTTCTAAGTGTAATCTCGCTCCCCTTGTCCCCATCCCAGGTCATCCCCTGCTAAAATGGCCATTAAACTCACTTCACTAAATGCCAAAGGTCTGAACTCCCCCTTTAAGCGCAATCTCCTCTGGAAAGAAGCACTGACTCAGAGGGCAGACATATTCTGCATACAAGAAACACATTTCATCAAAGACAAGGCACCAAAATGCACACACAAACATTACCCACACTGCTTCTTTGCCAATGCCACCGCCAAAAAGAGAGGGGTGATGATTGCAATTAGTTCATCCATCTCGTTCCAGTTACACCACTGTGAAGCTGATGAAGATGGCAGATATTTGATTCTCTCCACAACAATTGAGAACCAACGCTTAACGTTAGTAAATCTTTACGCACCCAACACAGGCCAAAAAAAGTTTTACAACAATCTACTTTCTAAATTGGCACCTTACAGATCCGACCCAGTAGTACTGTGTGGGGACTTTAATGAAATCATTGATAACTCTCTAGACACGTCTAACCCAAGCAAACGTAGGCCCTCTACACTATCCTCTCTTTTACATAATGAAGACCTTTATGACCCCTGGAGATGCACGCACGATACGGAGCGAGATTACACTTTTTACTCCAACTCTCAGCACTCTTACTCTCGGATCGATATGTTCCTTACAGATAAATTCCTGCTACAAAAAATCACAGAGGCGCGAATTGGTACAATTACCTGGTCTGACCACGCACCGATATCGATCACATTATTTAACAGCAACAAAAATACACGACATACTATTTGGAGAATGAACACGTCCCTGCTCACCAACCCAACACTGGAAAAAGAACTTAGATCCGAGATTAAGAGCTACTTTGACAACAACCAATTTTCTATTAACGATCAATCTATGATTTGGCATGCGCACAAAGCTTACTTACGTGGCCTTTTCATAAAATTCGGAGCACAGGCAATAAAAAAAACACGTAGCCACCACTGAAAAATTATTAAAACAAATCCGTGCGTTAGAAATTGTCAACAAAAACAAAACATCCACTACCATATCCAATGATCTAAAAAACTTAAGACACCAACTTAGTGAGCACCTACATAAAAAATTTGAATATTATATAAAACGCCTTAAACTCCAGCACTACTCTTCAGCCAACAAATCAGGAACGTTCATGGCCAGACAGGTGAAAAAACACAACGCTAACACAAAAATACAGGCCCTAACTAACTCCCAAGGTAAACGAGTACATAACCCATTAGGTATTGCAAACGAATTTAGTGCATTTTACACCAAACTATATAATCTTAAAGACTCTGATCAAGAAGCCCATCCTAAAATGGAGGACATTGAAAAATTCCTCTCATCCATACATCTTCCCTCTATTTCCACTGCACAGCTGGAAAGCATTTCTACAGCTTTCTCTCCCACCGAAATCCTCAAAACAATAAAAACACTGCCACTACACAAAGCCCCTGGCCCCGACGGATTCCCAAACGAATATTACAAATACTTCTTTGACTTACTCACCCCACACCTATGTAACACCTTTAATTACTACACTACTATAGGCAAAATTCCCAAAGAATCTTTAGAGGCCCTGATTGTTACCATACCCAAACCAGGCAAATCCCCTGACAAACCAGCAAACTACCGCCCAATCTCATTGTTAAACACAGACACCAAGTTATACGCGAAATTGCTAGCTCAGTGGCTCTCCACAATTATACCACAAATAATACATCCTGACCAGGTCGGATTTGTACCTGGCAGACAAGCTTCGGACGGCACTAGACGCCTCATCGATCTAATCCAGTGGGTGGAGCACAGTCAAATGCCTTCTCTCTTCCTCTCACTGGACGCAGAGAAGGCGTTTGATAGAGTTCATTGGACATACATGGAAAAAGTCCTATGCAAATTTGGGCTGTCGGGGCCTATCCTGACAGCGATATTAAATTTATATTCCTCCCCAAGCGCCCGAGTCTGGACATCAGGGATAACGTCCACTCCATTCAACATCACTAATGGCACAAGGCAGGGGTGCCCTCTTTCACCCCTGATTTTTGCCATGGTGATGGAACCCCTAGCACAAACCATCAGATCCGCAACAGCAATCTTAGGCATCAAAGTGGGAGAGGTAGAACACAAAATAGGACTGTATGCAGACAATGTCATCATCACCCTAACAAAACCTGAAACCTCCCTTTCAAACGTTTTGAAAATTCTGGAAACGTTCAGCCTAATATCTCTTTACAAAGTCAATAATAGTAAATCCACTATGCTAAACGTAGGGATAGACCAACAGACTAAACAGAAAACGAAAACCACACCTTTCACATGGTCCAAAAACTCCTCACTTCAATACTTGGGGATTCACCTCACCTCCCTGAGCAATACATTAATAAAAGTGAACTATCCCGTGTTACAAGAAAAGCTTTTAGGCATTGCCAAAGACATAAGTAATGCATATGTCTCATGGGCTGGTAGAATAGCCCTGGTCAAAATGTACCTGCTCCCTCATATTCTGTATATGTTCCGTACAATCCCTATACCAATGCTCTCCACGCAATTGAATCAACTACAAGGACTGCTCAATAAGTTCATCTGGCAACAGAAAAAACCCAGACTTAAACAAAACATTCTTTTATCACCAGTACAAAACAGTGGAATGGGAGCCCCTAACATTCATGCTTACTATAAGGCAGTGGTATTGGACCAATTGAAAGAATGGTGGTCACCCACCTCCAGGAAAACATGGCACCAAATTGAGTCTGCAGCTCTCACGACGAACCTGAAACACGTTTTATCGGCTACCCTACTCAACTTAAAACCACAACGTCATTTTCTACAATCTACAACATCGGCTCTACGGGCCTGGACAGTACTTACACAAGCAAAGGGAATACCTATTTCAATCCTTTCCAAACTCCCCATTCAAGCAATAGAAATGATATCGCCTGACCTGTCTGTCCAACCCTGGACACAGAAAGGTCTTGTCAACATTGGACAACTGATGTCCACAATAGGGATCCATTCATTCGTACAGCTACAACAGATACTCGATATCCCAACATCAACTTTTTTCCTGTACCTACGGATTCGCTCTATCATATCCCCAATCAATATACTCACTGACAATGCTCCAATGGCTGATATATTGAAATTCTACGAAACTCCAGCTCCAGCAATGAAAGGAATCTCAGGAATGTACAAAATACTAACGACACCGTCTGCAAATCAATCATCTCCATCTATTGACTTCTGGTCATCCTTTACTACCACCCCACCACAACCCACAAGTTGGCACAAAGCCTTAACTCTTCCACTTCGAGTATCACGCTGCGTCTCCCATTGGGAATCAATTCAAAAATTGTTCCATAAATGGTACTATACCCCAGCCAGACTGGCAAAGATATACCCAGCTACCTCACCTCAATGCTGGCGGAATTGCACCGAAGTAGGCACTCTGCGGCACATCTGGTGGGAATGCCCTTTCATACACAGATTCTGGCTAGATGTTGCTACTCTCATCTCAACGATTTGCAAGGTCCCCCCTCCATCATCCTCCCTGGATCTTCTTTTGGGTCTTGATGTCCCAAAATGACCGAAACATATCAGAGTAGTGGCGACTCATATCCTTATCGCAGCTCGCTTAGCTCTAGCAAGAAAATGGAAATCACCACAACCTCCCCTTATGTCAGATCTCATTGTTCTTTTAAATTACCATTTCCAAATGGAATTCGCCTTCGCTAAAGCCAACCTCAATACCACCTCGTTTCTTCAAAAATGGGAACCTTGGATATCAGATCCGAGAAGCACAGCTCTTTAATGGATTTTGACTTTTCAAAATCAAATACATAGTTCTGCGAAACATTAAACAGACGTTTTATAACACCCCACTAGACCTACCAGCACCAATCTTCTGCATCCTGCATCTCCACCTATATCTGCACCGATATCATTCTACCTGACGATTTTCACTTGAGCAACTATATACAGTAACCTAGGTATATATTCACTGAGTAGGACTTATAATTCTATGTGATAACTAGCTCAAAGTTCCGCATTCCTTGGCTCGCTTTAATTGTTTTTGTTGGTTGTAGTATATTTAACAACTGGTGGTTGAAGGGCTGCCTCACCCCCCGTGGCACAGTGAGCACCCAATTTGGGGTGTCAGGGTGGAGAGACAGTGCTGACACCATCCAATTGACGTGTAAGTTAAACATATATTGTTAAATCTTCATAATTCACATTCTATTTTCATGACTGATACCTTTGAGACTCATGGTTGATGTATACTGTATTACTCAATAAGAAATGTTGATATAATGCTTCTTTACATGCTATGTACTGATTCCTTGTAAAAATGTAATAAAAAATTTAAATTTAAAAAAAAAAAAAAAAAATTTTAAAAAGTGTGTTTTTTCCCCAAAAAATGCATTTGAAAAATCGCTGTGCAAATACTGTGTGAAAAAAAAATGAAACACCCACCATTTTAATCTGTAGGGCATTTAGTTTAAAAAAATATATAATGTTTGGGGGTTCAAAGTAATTTTCTTGCAAAAAAAAATAATTTTTTCATGTAAACAAAAAGTGTCAGAAAGGGCTTTGTCTTCAAGTGGTTAGAATGACATAAGCTTCTAACTGTTGTGCATAAAATGCCAGGACAGTTCAAAACCCCCCCAAATGACCCCACTTTGGAAAGTAGACACCCCAAGCTATTTGCTGAGAGGCATGTTGAGTCCATGGAATATTTTATACTGTGACACAAGTTGCGCCCTTAGAAAGCCTGAAGGCGGTGCTTGGTTTTCGGGGTCCCGTACGTGGCTAGGCTCCCAAAAAGTCTCACACATGTGGTATCCCCGTACTCAGGAGAAGCAACAGAATTTATTTTGGGGTGCAATTCCACATATGCCCATGGCCTGTGTGAGCAATTAATCATTTCGTGACAACTTTGTGCAAGAAAAAAAAAAAAATGTGTCACTTTCCCGCAACTTGTGTCAAAATATAAAATATTCCATGGACTCAACATGCCTCTCAGCAAATAGCTTGGGGTGTCTACTTTCCAAAATGGGGTCATTTGGGGGGGTTTGTTCCATCTTGGCATTTTATGGCCTTCAAAACTGTGATAGGTAGTGAGGAGTAAAATCAAAAATTTACGCCCTTAGAAATCCTGAAGGCGGTGCTTGGTTTTCGGGGCCCCGTACGCGGCTAGGCTCCCAAAAAGTCCCACACATGTGGTATCCCCATACTCAGGAGAAGCAACTAAATGTATTTTGGGGTGCAATTCCACATATGCCCATGGCCTGTGTGAGCAATATATCATTTAGTGACAACTTTGTGCAAAAAAAAAAAAATTGTCACTTTCCCGCAACTTGTGTCAAAAAATAAAATATTCCATGGACTCAACATGCCTCTCAGCAAATAGCTTGGGGTGTCTACTTTCCAAAATGGGGTCATTTGGGGGGGTTTTGTGCCATCTGGGCATTTTATGGCCTTCAAAACTGTGATAGGTAGTGAGGAGTGAAATAAAAAATTTACGCCCTTAGAAATCCTGAAGGCAGTGATTGGTTTTCGGGGCCCCGTACGCGGCTAGGCTCCCAAAAAGTCCCACACATGTGGTATCCCCATACTCAGGAGAAGCAGCTGAATGTATTTTGGGGTGCAATTCCACATAGGCCCATGGCCTGTGTGGCAAAAAATGGGGGGTAAAAGGTCCTTGAATCCACACTCACCAAAGTAGCAAACAGCAAATAGAGTACCAGCCGATTCGTCAATATGTGACGGGATACCTGCCCTAAAAGCAATGGCACTATATCAACAACAGACAGAGGAGACAAGGGAGTCCCCAGAAAGCAAAAAAGGGGAATGGTCAACTACGGCTTATGGTACAAAAATGCAAAAAGGCTTTATTAAGGGTAGGGGGGTGGGGGTATTTACATATACAAAAAATTCCAAATATATGTAAGATAAACAATGTATCTAAATAACACAGTCCGTCTCACTACACTAAACCAAAATTAAAAACCATGCTGCAACATTGATGAATAAAACTGCAGAGCGTGCCTGCAGGCCAAAAACGCATGCAGTGTCCATTTGAATCCAAAGAAAAAAGTATTGCACCAAACATTACATGGAGTAAGCTACTGATGGGATATCAAGTCTTATGTGGTCTAGTATTAACTGTGCATCAGATTGAGCAGTACTGAGAAAAAAAAAAACCCACATATATCCACATAGACAGGACCTTACATAGCTGAATTAGGTGGGGTTTTTTAAAAAAAACCTCTGTTAAAAGGAAATCCTCCACAAGCAGCTTCCAACCTCAGTGCACTAAATGTGTGTTTACACCAGTTGTTTTGGAAATGGAAAGACCAGCGTTCCTGTTACTAGGTATGTCCAGTGCACAAACACTATTTCCTCAATGCAGCATAAAAGGAGCAAAGGACAAACCACTCCAAAGAAAGGGCTTAGTCTCTTTTCCAATCTAGACCAGGATGATATTTTCACAGTTCATCAGTTTCAAGTGTGTCAATCCATGCAGGAGGGTGAATGGCAAACAGATGCAAAGACTATTGATAAGCAGGTAAGGAGGGAAAGAGAAACTGCCCGTTGGGCTCTCACCTCTTTCAAGTACTGGGGATGTCCTCAGACTCTGCTGTCTTGCTGTTTGGCATGGAGCGGCTCAGTCAGTTCAGAGCAACATTCAGTGTGTAGTCACAGCACACCATTCTCCTCAATAGTAGACACTGCAGACTGTGTGATCACATGACCGGTCACATGGTTAGGAAGAGACCAGGAACCAGGAACTTTGCATTCAATTGCTGATGCGGAATTAGCTTGTGAAGTATGGTGCTGTATGCAAATCACAGGGAAACCCTTTTACATTGCTGGAAAAGGAAGCATGTTGAAGGCCTGCTGACAAGCCCTGCAGGGGCTGCGTTGACGTTTCGTACGCCTCCGCGAACTTCTTCAGAATACTAGACCACATAAGACTTGATATCCCATCAGTAGCTTACTCCATGTAATGTTTGGTGCAATACTTTTTTCTTTGGATTCAAATGGACACTGCATGCGTTTTTGGCCTGCAGGCACGCTCTGCAGTTTTATTCATCAATGTTGCAGCATGGTTTTTAATTTTGGTTTAGTGTAGTGAGACGGACTGTGTTATTTAGATACATTGTTTATCTTACATATATTTGGAATTTTTTGTATATGTAAATACCCCCACCCCCCCTACCCTTAATAAAGCCTTTTTGCATTTTTGTACCATAAGCCGTAGTTGACCATTCCCCTTTTTTGCTTTCTGGGGACTCCCTTGTCTCCTCTTTCTGTTGTTGATACCATGGCCTGTGTGAGCAATATATCATTTAGTGACAACTTTTTGTAATTTTTTTTTTGTCAATATTCAATCACTTGGGACAAAAAAATAAATATGGGTTCAACATGCCTCTCAGCAATTTCCTTAGGGTGTCTACTTTCCAAAATGGGGTCATTTGGGGGGGTTTGAACTGCCCTGCCATTTTAGCACCTCAAGAAATGACATAGGCAGTCATAAACGAAAAGCTGTGTAAATTCCAGAAAATGTACCCTAGTTTGTAGACGCTATAACTTTTGCGCAAACCAATAAATATACGCTTATTGACATTTTTTTTACCAAAGACATGTGGCCGAATACATTTTGGCCTAAATGTATGACTAAAATTGAGTTTATTGGATTTTTTTTATAACAAAATAGAAAATATCATTTTTTTTCAAAATTTTCGGTCTTTTTCCGTTTATAGTGCAAAAATAAAAAGGGCAGAGGTGATCAAATACCATCAAAAGAAACTATATGCAAACGAGAAGATCTGGACAGCCGCACTCCAGGAAGTAATAATCCAAGTTTCTTTATTTTAAAATCAGGAACACATCAGATACAGGACATCATAGACAGAGTGTACAGATCATAGGCTAACACGTTTCACACTTGTCCAAGTGCTTACTCATAGCTCTATGAGCTCCATGAGCTATGAGTAAGCACTTGGACAAGTGTGAAACGCGTTAGCCTATGATCTGTACACTCTGTCTATGATGTCCTGTATCTGATGTGTTCCTGATTTTAAAATAAAGAAACTTGGATTATTACTTCCTGGAGTGCGGCTGTCCAGATCTTCTCGTTTGCATATAGTCTCTACTAGCATGAGCCAGCACCTGGAACCTCTCATCTCTGGAGAGCAAGATCAAATTTACACCTGGTGAGACCTAAACTAGTGAGGGGGTAACTTTTGTATTGCAACTGCATTCTGGATTATTGCTACCATCAAAAGAAAGCTCTAATTGTGGGAAGAAAAGGACGCAAATTTTGTTTGGGTACAGCATTGCATGACCGCGCAATTAGCAGTTAAAGCGACGCAGTGCCAAATTTTAAAAAGTGCTCTGGTCAGGAAGGGGGTAAATCCTTCCGGGGCTGAAGTGGTTAATAAGGCACATAATAAGCTTATACACAAGATAAAGGAAAAGGAAAAAAAGCACAATCATGATTAAAATCATGGCAATATCCCTTATCCAAGAGAATATCCCTCCAAATCCAAAATCAACATTTCCAAAAGGACTCCAGGTCTGGGCTATGTTGCGAGCCTCTTGTTGCAGCTTGGCCACCTCTTGCCTATGCTGAGTAGGGATGAGCCGAACACCCCCCGGTTCGGTTCGCACCAGAACCTGCGAACGGACCGAAAGTTCGCACGAACGTTAGAACCCCATTGACGTCTATGGGACTCGAACGTTCGAAATCAAAAGTGCTCATTTTAAAGGTTAATTTGCATGGTATTGTCCTAAAAAGGGTTTGGGGACCCGGGTCCTACCCCAGGGGACATGTATCAATGCAAAAAAAAACTTTTAAAAACGGCCGTTTTTTCGGGAGCAGTGATTTTAATGATGCTTAAAGTAAAAAAAAAAAAGTGAAATATTCCTTTAAATATCGTACCTGAGGGGTGTCTATAGTATGCCTGTAAAGTGACGCGTGTTTCCCGTGTTTAGAACAGTCCCTGCACCAAATGTCATTTTTAAAGGAAAAAATCTAATTTAAAACTGTTTGCGGGTTTAATGTAATGTCGGCTCCTGGCAATATGGATGAAAATCAGTGAGACAAACGGCATGGGTACCCCCCAGTCCATTACCAGGCCCTTTGGGTCTTGTATGGATATTAAGGGGAACCCCGCACCCAAATTAAAATAAGGAAAGGTGTGGGGCCACCAGGCCCTATATACTCTGAACAGCAGTATACAGGCTGTAGGTTTGTTGTTAAGTAGAATCTCTTTGTAATTTTGAACGGGTACATTTTTAACGTGTTTAGCTCCAGCCAAAAAATCTTTTTTAAGCTTTTTGGAAAACATAGGGAAGGGTTATCACCCCTGTGACATTTGTTTTGCTGTCTTTCCTCCTCTTCAGAAGATTTCACCTCACTTTTTGTCCCAATGGATTGGAAAGCATCAGTGGAAAGGAGAAATGTTTTTCCCATATTAACTCTTACAGGAGAGAATTTCCCTTCCTAGGGGTAGATTTATTCTCACTTCCTGTTGTCTCCTTCCGTTTGCAAGTAGGAGTCGTTTGTAAGTTAGTTGTTTGAAATTAGGGTCCTGCCCTATATACTCAGCAGAAATTTGGGCCTTAGGTGTTGCTGTGGCCACAACACTGTAAGCCCTCACAGGGCTCTGCTGTGAAATATTAGATCAAGAATTGTAATTACACGCCCCTGTTAAACAAGGGCTGAAAAATTGGGCCTTAGGCACTGGTGCTGGTGCCACAACACTGCAACCCCTCACAGACACTCTAGTTGGAATGCAGGAACGAGCCCTGCTGCAAAGTATTACATCAAAAATCATAATTACACGCCCCTGTTAAACAGGGGCTGAAAAATTGTGCCTTAGGCACTGGTGGTGGCACCCAGAACCAAAAATGTTCTTACAAGCTATCAGCGTGATGATTGAGGAGGAAGAGGATAATTACTCAGGGATAGTCACTCAGCATCAGCATAGGCAGTCTTTGAAGGGATCTGAGATTTCAAAAAAAATTATTCGGTTACATCAGCATCAGGTGCTTGGTAGCTGGTGGTGATCCAAGACTCATTCATTTTTATGAAGGTCAGTCGATCGACCGAGTCAGTGGACAGACGCACCCTGTGATCGGTTACCACGCCTCCAGCAGCACTGAGTGTGCGTTCCGAAAGAACGCTGGATGCAGGACAGGCCAGTAGCTCAATTGCATACTGTGCAAGCTCTGGCCAGTGATCCATCCTCAAGACCCAGTAACCCAGAGGATTTTCGGTGGGAAAGGTGTCCAAGTCTGATCTTGCCCCTAGGTATTCCTGCACCATGTAAAACAGACGCTGGCGATGGTTGCTGGAACCGATCATACCTTGGGGCTGCGGACCAAAAAATTGTCTGAACGCATCGGTCAGACGGCCACCTTCTCCACCGCTCCTTCTTTGACTGACCGAAGCCTCAGCAACACGTTGTCCAGAAACAGGAGTTTGTAACCTCCCAGTCTCTGGGAACGCGTTGCACAGACCTTTCTGCAAGGCCTCCCGAAGATGTTTCATCCTCTGCTCCCTCTGCGATGGCAAGATAAGGTCCGCAACCTTACCCTTGTAACGTGGATCAAGGAGGGTTGCCAGCCAGTATTGGTCCTTTTCCTTGATACCACGAATACGAGGATCCTTACGCAGGCTTTGCAGGATCAGGGAGGCCATGCAGCATAGGTTTGCTGAGGCATTCGGTCCGGAGTCCTCTGGGTCACTAAGGACGACATGGTCCGCAGCCACCTCCTCCCAGCCACGTACAAGTCCATGTGTTTCTTGGGACTGATCCATTAAAGACTGCTGCTGATGCTGAGTGCCAGGCTCCACCTCCATACTGACACAATCTTCCTCCTCCTCCTCCTCTTCCTCCTTGTCCTCTTCCTGTGTGATCGGCGGGCACACAGGAACACTGTCTGGATAAAGGGGGCCTTGAGAGCTAAGGAAGTCCTCCTCTTCCTGCCTCTGTTCTGCCTCAAGTGCCCTGTCCATTATTCCACGCAGCGTGTGCTCCAACAGGTGGACAAGGGGGACAGTGTCACTGATGCATGCACTGTCACTGCTCACCATCCTCGTGGCCTCCTCAAATGGTGACAGGACAGTGCATGCATCCCTGATCATGGCCCACTGGCGTGGGGAAAAAAAACCAAGCTCCCCTGACCCTGTCCTGGTGCCATAGTCGCACAGGTACTCATTGATGGCCCTCTGCTGCGTGTGCAGCCGCTGCAGCATGGCTAACGTTGAGTTCCACCTGGTGGGCATGTCACAGATTAGGCGGTTCTTGGGCAGGTTAAACTCCTTTTGGAGGTCCGTCAGCCGAGCACTGGCATTATATGACCGGCGGAAATGCACACAGACTTTCCTGGCCTGCCTCAGGACATCCTGTAAGCCCGGGTACCTGCCCAAGAACCGCTGCACCACCAAGTTAAGGACGTGAGCCAAACAGGGCACATGGGTCATTTGTCCCTGTCGGAGGGCAGAGAGGAGGTTGGTGCCATTGTCGCAAACCACCATTCCTGCATTAAGTTGGCGTGGCGTCAACCACCTCTGAACCTGCCCCTGCAGAGCTGACAGAACCTCTGCCCCAGTGTGGCTCCTGTCCCCCAAGCACACCAGCTCAAGCACCGCATGGCATCTTTTGGCCTGCGTACTTGCGTAGCCCCTTGAACGACTACGGAGCACCGCTGGTTCCGAGGAAGAGGCCATGGAGGAAGAAGAAGAGGAGGGGGTGGAGGAGAGAGGTGTGTCACAATCATTAGCATTTTGGAGGCGTGGTGGTGGAACACCCTCCAACACTACTGCACCTTGTCCTGCATTCTTCCCAGCTGCCAGCAGAGTCACCCAATGCGCCGTGAAACTTAGGTAACGTCCCTGTCCATGCCTGCTGGACCATGAGTCAGCGGTAATATGCATCTTACTGCTGACCGCCCTGTCCAGTGAGGCATGGACATTGCCTTCCACATGCTGGTAGAGAGCCGGAATCGCCTTCCGTGAGAAAAAGTGGCGTTTGGGTACCTGCCACTGAGGAACCGCACATTCCACAAACTCACGGAAGGGGGCAGAGTCTACCAACTGAAAAGGCAGCAGTTGAAGTGCTAGCAATTTTGCCAAGCTAGCATTCAACCGTTGGGCATGTGGATGGCTGGGAGCAAACTTCTTTCGGCGGTGCAGCAGCTGGGGCAGGGAAATTTGCCTGGTACAATCTGACGTCGGTGTACCAAAATCAGATTGCCCACAAGTACGTGGCTGTGACACACCTAATTCTACACCTTCATTCCTCTCAGTGCAGGTCTCAGAGAGGACTGAAGGTCTAGTGGGGTTGGAAATCTCAGCTGATGAGGAGCAAGCAGAGGTCCTCTTTGTTCTTTGGTGTGGGTCTTTTAGATACGCTTGCCAACGAACTGAATGGCAGGTCAACATATGTCTGGTCAAGCATGTGGTACCCAAGCGGGAGATGTTTTGGCCACGCGAGATACGCTTGAGACATATGTTGCAAATAGCAGCGGTGCGATCTGATGCACTCGTCTCAAAAAAGGCCCACACCAAAGAACTTTTTGAATAACGCGCAGAGACTGCAGCGCCCTGCAAATGTGGAGCTTTGGGGTGTGATGCAGTCAATGTGCTGCCCTTAGGCTGGCCCCTGGAGGGCATCCTGCCTCGTTGGTGATGTGCCGCCTCCTCCTCCTCCTCCTCTCTCCTATCAGGCACCCACGTTGAGTCAGTGACCTCATCATCCCCTCCCTCCTCATCACTGGAGAAAACCTGGCAGTATGCTGCAGCAGGGGGAGCATGACTGCCAAATTGCTGTCCTTCTTGGGCACCCCCTCTGTCCGTGCTCGTGTTACTGCCTTCATCGAGCTCAGTATCATCATCAGAGCCTTCCAAACGCTGGGCATCCTCCTGGAGCATGTACCCAACACTGTGGTCAAACAGTTCGAGGGACTCCTCAGGAGGACATGGTGGGGCTAGGGAAGGAGTCACTGATGACATTGAGCCGAGGGAAGAGGCCGCTGCTTTGCCAGACAAAGTACCCTGGGCATGGGTGAGAGAGGATGAGGAGGATGAGGACGGCTTGGTCATCCACTCGACCAAGTCTTCCGCATGTTGCGGCTCAACATGGCCAGCTGCCGAAAAAAAGGCCAAGCGTGTCCCATGGCCACGTGCTGATGAGGATGCACCGTCTCCACGACCAGCACTAGACACAGAGCCTGCTTGCCCTCTCTTATTGGCTTGTGACTGTCTGCCTCTCCTTCTTGGCCTTCCAGACATACTAATGGCCTGTAGCTGCACTAAGCTGGGATATATATATATATATATATATATATATATATATGTACTGATACTGCAGCTAGCAAAATCAACTGCCTGCCTGTAGTATGAGAACACCACCAACCTTCTACAGGTAGCTTTAGCTGAACACTGTGAGGTGGACGCACCCCACTAACTTGTAGGTTTAGCAGAACACTGTGAGCAGGACGCACTGCACTAACTGTAAATAGTCTAGCTGCCTGACTGTGGTACTAATAGGATCAAAAGAACACCAGCAATTTTCTTCAGGTAGCTGTATTTACTGTAACAAGACAAGCCTGCTTGTCAGTAAGAAGATAACAGAAACGGATCTAGCTGAACACTGTGAGCAGGACGCACCCCACTAGCTTGTAGGCTTAGCTGAACACTGTGAGGTGGACGCACCCCACTAACTTGTAGGTTTAGCTGAACACTGTGAGCAGGACGCACCCCACTAACTTGTAGGTTTAGCAGAACACTGTGAGCAGGACGCACTGCACTAACTGTAAATAGTCTAGCTGTCTGACTGTGGTACTAATAGGATCAAAAGAACATCAGTAATTTTCTTTAAAATACTGTAACAAGACAAGCCTGTCTGTCAGTAAGAAGATAACAGGAACGGATCTAGCTGAACACTGTGAGCAGGACGCACCCCACTAGCTTGTAGGTTTAGCTGAACACTGTGAGGTGGACGCACCCCACTAACTTGTAGGTTTAGCTGAACACTGTGAGCAGGACACACCCCACTAACTTGTAGGTTTAGCAGAACACTGTGAGCAGGACGCACTGCTCTAACTGTAAATAGTCTAGCTGCCTGACTGCGGTACTAATAGGATCAAAAGAACACCAGCAATTTTCTTTAAAATACTGTAACAAGACAAGCCTGCCTGTCAGTAAGAAGATAACAGGAACGGATCTAGCTGAACACTGTGAGCAGGACGCACCCCACTAGCTTGTAGGTTTAGCTGAACACTGTGAGGTGGACGCACCCCACTGACTTGTAGGTTTAGCTGAACACTGTGAGCAGGACGCACCCCACTAACTTGTAGGTTTAGCAGAACACTGTGAGCAGGACGCACTGCACTAACTGTAAATAGTCTAGCTGCCTGACTGTGGTACTAATAGGATCAAAAGAACACCAGCAATTTTCTTCAGGTAGCTGTATTTACTGTAACAAGACAAGCCTGTCAGTAAGAAGATAACAGGAACGGATCTAGCTGAACACTGTGAGCAGGACGCACCCCACTAGCTTGTAGGTTTAGCTGAACACTGTGAGGTGGACGCACCCCACTAACTTGTAGGTTTAGCTGAACACTGTGAGCAGGACGCACCCCACTAACTTGTAGGTTTAGCAGAACACTGTGAGCAGGACGCACTGCACTAACTGTAAATAGTCTAGCTGCCTGACTTTGGTACTAATAGGATCAAAAGAACACCAGCAATTTTCTTCAGGTAGCTGTATTTACTGTAACAAGACAAGCCTGCCTGTCAGTAAGAAGATAACAGAAACGGATCTAGCTGAACACTGTGAGCAGGACGCACCCCACTAGCTTGTAGGTTTAGCTGAACACTGTGAGGTGGACGCACCCCACTAACTTGTAGGTTTAGCTGAACACTGTGAGCAGGACGCACCCCACTAACTTGTAGGTTTAGCAGAACACTGTGAGCAGGACGCACTGCACTAACTGTAAATAGTCTAGCTGCCTGACTGTGGTACTAATAGGATCAAAAGAACACCAGCAATTTTCTTCAGGTAGCTGTATTTACTGTAACAAGACAAGCCTGCCTGTCAGTAAGAAGATAACAGAAACGGATCTAGCTGAACACTGTGAGCAGGACGCACCCCACTAGCTTGTAGGTTTAGCTGAACACTGTGAGGTGGACGCACCCCACTAACTTGTAGGTTTAGCTGAACACTGTGAGCAGGACGCACCCCACTTACTTGTAGGTTTAGCAGAACACTGTGGGCAGGACGCACTGCACTAACTGTAAATAGTCTAGCTGCCTGACTGTGGTACTAATAGGATCAAAAGAACACCAGTAATTTTCTTTAAAATACTGTAACAAGACAAGCCTGCCTGTCAGTAAGAAGATAACAGGAACGGATCTAGCTGAACACTGTGAGCAGGACGCACTGCACTAAATGTAAATAGTCTAGCTGCTTGACTGTGGTACTAATAGGATCAAAAGAACACCAGTAATTTTCTTCAAAATACTGTAACAAGACAAGCCTGCCTGTCAGTAGGAATATAACAGGAACGGATCTAGCTGAACACTGTGAGCAGGACGCACTGCACTAAATGTAAATAGTCTAGAAGATAACAGGAACGGATCTAGCTAAACTGAATACAGTGTATATATATATATATATATATATATATATATATGCAACACCTGGGATGCATATATATACACAATACACTTTAAGTGCAGCTAACTGACTGACTGTCCTGCCTAATCTAGCTAACTCAAATGAAATGACACTGTCTCTCTCTCTCTAAGCACACCGGAACACACTGCACAGGGCCGCCGTGCAGGCGGCCTTATATAGTGTGGGGCGTGTACTAAACCCCCTAGCCATAATTGGCCAAAGCCTCCTTGGCTTTGGCCAATTATGGCTCTCTGTTAAGGAGGCGCTGTGATTGGCCAAGCATGCGGGCCATAGTGCATGCTTGGCCAATCATCAGCAAGCAATGCACTGCGATGCCGCAGTGAATTATGGGCCGTGACGCGCCACACGAATTTGGCGCGAACGGCCCATATCGTTCGCAATTCGGCGAACGATCGAACAGCCGATGTTCGAGTGAGGATGAGCCTCAAGTATGACATCTGGAAGTTGCACAATTGCATATCCTGCATGATATGTGTGATCATTTGGCCTAGAACAAGATCCACCCACAAACACATTTTGCACATTGGGCAAAGCGGTAGAGGACAAGTCAGGTCTGGGAGATGTGTCTTGGTGGATGAGGTTGATGCAATCATGCTGTGGCACCACCTAATCCTGTTCACCTTTCAACCCAAGCAGGGCACTTAAAACTGGAGCTGGGCCCGCATAGGTTTTTTTTATGCAATTTTGGGTTTGACAACAGTATCACCTCATAGCCGCTCAACCCTTGGGCGGACATGTGTTGCGTATGTATATTCCTTAATAATGTAGATACATTATGCGTAGTATACAAGGTAGTATCATGGCCCAAAGTGAAAGTTGCAGCCATCTCCACCACCATAGAACAAGATGCTAAAGCTCTGAGACAAGCAGGCATGCCCTGAACCTGTACTGGTACCACCTTTGAGAAAAAAGCAACAGGGCAGAGCTTGCCTCCATGCTCCTGAGCGAGGACACCTGCCAAAGTTGTGCAATTGTCCCTGGCATACAAATAAAACATCACATTATAGTTGGGGAGGTCAAGTCCTGGGGCTGTTACCATAGCATTTTTCAAATACACAAAAGCATTACACATTTCATCTGTCCATTTAACACAGTCTGGCATATTTTAAACTGTGGCCTGTCTCGGGAGATTGTCATAGTAAGAGCAGTCAGGTATCCATTGGCGGCAGTAACCAATCATACCTAGGAAGGTGAGCATGACCCATCAGAGCCACAGCTCTTTTGTGACTGACTCTTCTTTCTCCTTTTGTGAGCACAAACCCCTAGATATTCAACTGTTTTCTGACACCATTGTAACTTTTTCTTTGACACTTTATGACCACTTTCAAAAAGACATTTCAAAAGATCCCCCCTATCCTCCAGGGCAGCCTCCATTGTGAAACTCTAGATGAGGAGATCATCCGCGTACTGCAGCAGGACTAAACTATGTCTGGGTGTCCAAGCTCTGAGAGTTCTTTGGAGGACAATAGAATAGACCACGGGTGAGTCTATATAGCCCTGGGGCAATCTACACCAGGTCAACTGCTGTTTTTTAAAGCGGAATGCAAAGAGTGGCTGTGTCTCCTCATTCACAGGGATGGAAAAAAATGCGTTTGACAAGCCAATAACAGAAAAATATTCAGCATTGGATGGTATGGAGGTGAGCAAAGATGGCACATCAGGCACTATTGGAGCAATTGGTACCACTAAGTTGTTTATGGCCCTAAGGTCCTGTACAAACCTGTAACTGCCATCTGGCTTTTTAACAGGGTTGATAGGGGTATTGTAGGGAGAGATGATTTCTTTTAAAATACCTTACTTTAGGAAATCCTCCACAATGGGCTCTATACCCTCTTCTTTTTCTCTGGATATGGGGTACTGTTTATGATACACAGGTAGAGCTCCTGGTTTCAAAGTGACTTTATAGTGCATACAGGAAATGAGCACTACATCAAGAGGATTCACTGCCCATACTCTCTCCTCACTCAACTTGACATCTTCCTCTTCTGGGTGTGAGAGCAATGTAAAAAGGTGAACCTTGTCAGATTTTACATATAACCCTCCTTTTGCAGTAATTTTCATTGTAATGCCTAATTTTCCCAGCAAATCCCTTCCCAAGAGCCTCACGGGACAATCAGGAATAATTCTAAAACAATGTTGCAGATCACAATCAGCACCAGTACGGGTGCTTAGTGAAAGCGGGGATGTTTTAAAAGTTTTGGTGAGTATCCCATTTATTCCCATTGAAGGCTCAGCATCCACAACCTCTCCCCTATAAAAATCTTTGCTAATGGTACTACACGTGGCCCCAGAATCGGGCAAAAATGGTACCTCATGCCCGTCTACAAGCAATGAAATTATAGGCTGTTCATGATAAGAATGAGAGACAAGTGGAAATGCCGGGATACTACCTTCCGGGCAGCTTCATTGTGACTGCTGTTGTTTCCAAGAAATGGGGTACTTAACACCATGTTGCTGTTGTCCTGGGGTTGGTGCCAGAGGGGGAGTGGGGGCAGCGGGTGGCCCTGAATTTGTACACTCCTGGTTATACCAGGGGCATTGGGCTTTCCAGTGTCCGGGGTCTTCGTAGTTAAAACACCCTGTCTTAAGTTGCCTCTGCTGGAAGTCCCCTCTTTGTGGCCGTCCTCTTCTCCTATATCCACCTCTATAATCCCCTCTGTTCTGCCTTGGTGGTGGGTGCCTCTAGGACATTTATGGTGGGCACTTTAGTCCAATCCCAAGGGGAGGTAGTTCCCACCAAATTGTCTTTAATGATCCTTATATCTTCTTGTGTATAATTTCTACCCTTACAAGCTTTCTTTAAATAAGCTATCACCCCCAAAGCTGATGTGGAGGGTTTGGGGCAATGTTTGATAATACGATTAATATCCTCAATATCAATAGACTTCATTACCAAAATGTCACCCACAGTCATGAAAGGAAAATTCTGCATAACTAACTGCGTAGTTACTTCCTCTTCTTCTTCTTCTTCCGGCTTCTCTCTGTCAGCTGCCTGTTTTAAAACTGCGTATTTTGTACTCTGACCCTCTGCAGCGTGTGCAGCCTCTGCAGCCTGTTTTAACTTCTGTGTTGCACTCCTAGTTTGGGCAGGATCTTCTCTATGGGGTCCGTGGGGTGTCTTTTTAGCCTTGGGTAATTCCTCATCCATAGTGGAGGTGGCAGCACCGTTCGGCTGTTGTATTTGTGAAACTATAGGCGGTGGCTGATCTATTGGGGCAGCAACCTGTGGTTCTGGTAGGACCACAGGCAGTGCCTGATCCACCACTGCACCCTGCTGTGGAACGGGTGCAGAGGGCGGGTGGGCTGCTGCAACTGCAGCCAAGAACTCCATGTCCTCTTTTGAGAATGAGGGGTACAGGTATGGGGGGAGGGTAAAAGCTATATAGAGGGGAGGGGTCAGGGTAAAAAAAGGAAAATGGCTAGGAAAATTTGTCTATTATATATATGTTTTGTAATGTATGTGGTGTATTTAAGAATTTGGTATTTTGTACATTTTTATACTTTGAATAACTGAATAAAGATTATTAAATATAAATATAAAAAAAAAAAAAAAAAAAGAGAATGAGGGGTATATTTGTTTAGGTGATTGTGGTATGTAAGGTAGAGGTGGCGGGCCACAGGGAACTGGGGCAAAAGCTTGTGCACATGGAACTGTTGATGGGAAACCTGATTTAAGTCTCTTCTCACAAGCATGTTACCCCCGGGGCATCCTTGTTCCTTGGATTTGGACTTTTCTTTCTTATTTTCTTATCCGCTCTCTCATACCAGTAGGGGGCATACAATAACCAATTTTCCCCGCCTTTCCTCATATATTCCTTGTCCCATTGGGGGTCTCCCATGTAATATGGGAAAGCTTCCTTACCTCCCAAACAAAGACCCTTGATCATATCCATATGGAATGTATCGTTTTCACCCTGTCGGGGAAACGGGTTACTACTCCTCGTGGTTTCAGTCCATCCTGCCAGATTATCTACCCAAGGGTTAATATACACATAATCAGTTCCACATATTCGGGCTACATAACATTTACATGTCTCTCCTACATCTGGAGGGGGAATCTTCTTCCCCGAAAGCTGACCCATAATAACACCATGGTGGACGCTACCTTATCTTGCGGCGTCTGACAAAATCCACACAATACACGTACAGATTATCTTATTTACTATCTTATTCACTTCTAGGCAAAAGGAAAGACAAGCAAAGAGGTTGGATTTTCTGGAACACTCTATCAGATATCTTTATCAAACATCTTACAGTACTGTACTATATTACTTGGGGGCTTCTCAGAACCCCGGAACTATCTCAGAGTTCCTTATGCTGCCATCACCCGAACGGACTTCTACCGAGGTTCATACATTTACATAAATGTTTTTAACACTACACCTTTTTCTAATCCCATATAGGGAAATGGTCTTTTAACTAGAGGTCACGGCAAGAGAAATAATAATAATTAGATCAGACTTACCGGACTTAGATATGACCGTCCCACCGCTGCCACCAAAAGCTGTTGGGGTGTAAGGTGTTCTAGAAGCAAGTGAACCCTAGTATGATAGCCTGCCTAGAGTGTTCCTTCAAACCCATCAGAACTGGAGACCACTCTGATAGAAAGTTATGATACGCAGTCAATACATGCAGTTCTCAGAATGATCTGAGGATTGTATTTCCAGACTTCAACTTATATAAGCAAAATGACATCACAACAAAGGTCCAACCCTTACATTAATATATGGTAAAAAACAGACATAAAGGATGTTTTAAAGCAAGCAAAAATAGAATATTACTGAGTACATGCAGAAAACAATATAACGCCCTAATAACTCATATAGAAACTAATAACAGGAAAAGGCTAACAAGAAAAGGGCTAGCACATCATTTCGTCATTTCGGGGAAATTAGACCATTTACAAGAACATAAAACTTAACTTCTCATAAGCATCACTTATACATATTTATTCTAAAATGGATACACATTTTTACAGGGGTGTATAGCTAAAATGGTGGACAGCAAGCTAAAATATCCCTTCAGCCATAGTCACACAGGTACTCATTGATGGCCCTCTGCTGCATGTGCAGCCGCTGCAGCATGGCCAACGTTGAGTTCCACCTAGTGGGCATGTCACAGATTAGGCGGTTCTTGGGCAGGTTAAATTCCTTTTGGAGGTCAGCCAGCTGAGCACTGGCATTATATGACCTGCGGAAATGCACACAGACTTTCCTGGCCTGCCTCAGGACATCCTGTAAGCCCGGGTACCTGCCCAAGAACCGCTGCACCACCAAGTTAAGGACATGAGCCGAAAAAGGGCACATGGGTCAGTTGTCCCTGTCAGAGGGCGGAGAGGAGGTTGGTGCCATTATCGCAAACCACCATTCCTGGCTGAAGCTGGCATGGCATCAACCACCTCTGAGCCTGCCCCTGCAGAGCTGACAGAATCTCTGCCCCAGTGTGGCTCCTGTCCCCCAAGCACACCAGCTCAAGCACCGCATGACATCTTTTGGCCTGTGTACTTGCGTAGCCCCTTGAACACCTACGGAGCACTGCAGGTTCCGAGGACAAAGCACAGGAAGAGGCCGTAGAGGAAGAAGAAGAGGAGGGGGTGGAGGAGAGAGGTGTGTCAGAATCACCAGTAGTAGCATTTTGGAGGCATGGTGGCAGAGCAACCTCCAACACTACTGCACCTTGTCCTGCATCCTTCCCAGCTGCCAGAAGAGTCATCCAATGTATTCTGCCTCGTTGGTGATGTGCCTTCTCCTCCTCTCCACGTGGAGTCAGTGACCTCATCATCCCCTCCCTCCTCATCACTGGAGCAAAGCTGGCAGTATGCTGCAGATGGGGGAACATGACTGCCAGATTGCTGTCCTTCTTGGGCACCCCCTCTGTCTGGGCTCACATTACTGCCTTCCTCTAGCTGAGTACCATCATCGGAGCCTTCAAAACGCTGGGCATCCTTGTGGAGCATGTACCCAACACTGTGGTCAAACAGTTCGGGGGCTCCTCAGGAGGACATGGTGTCTAGGGAAGGAGTGACTGATGCCATTGAGCCGAGGGAAGAGGCTGCGTTGGCAGCTGCTTTGCCAGACAATGTACCCTGAGCCTGGGTGAAAGAGGATGAGGAAGATGAGGACGGCTTGGTCATCCACTACACAAAGTCTTCCGCATGTTGCGGCTCAACACGGCCAGCTGCCGAAAAAAAGGACAAGCATGTCCCATGGCCACGTGCTGATGAGGATGCACAGTGTCCACCAGCACTGTTGCCTCTAGACACAGAGCCTGCTTGCCCTCTTTTATTGGCTTGTGACTGTCTGCCTCTCCTTGTTGGCCTTCCAGACATACGAAAGGCCTGCACTGTAGTGAGATGTAGCTGCACAAATCTGGGATGTATATATATATATACTGATTATACAGCAGCTAGCAGAATGCCTGCCTGTGGTATTAATAGGATCAGAAGCAGCACACCAGCACTTGTCTTATGGTAGCTATAGGTGCAACTGTGCAGGGTACACAGTACACTAACTGTAAATACTTCACGTTGCCTGCATGTGGTATTAATAGGATCAGAAGAAGAACACCAGCACTTGTCTTCAGGTAGCTATACTGTAGGTGCAACTGTACAGGGTACACAGTACACTAACTGTAAATACTTCAAGAGCCTGCCTGTGCTATTAATATGATCAGAAGAAGCACAAAAGCACCTGTCTTCAGGTAGCTATAGGTGCAACTGTGCAGGGTACACAGTACACTAACTGTAAATACTTCAAGAGCCTGCCTGTGCTATTAATAGGATCAGAAGAAGCACACAAGCACTTGTCTTCAGGTAGCTATAGGTGCAACTGTGCAGGGTACACAGTACACTAACTGTAAATACTTCAAGAGCCTGCCTGTGCTATTAATAGGATCAGAAGAAGCACACAAGCACTTGTCCTCAGGTAGCTATAGGTGCAACTGTGCAGGGTACACAGTACACTAACTGTAAATTAGGGATGAGCTTCGTGTTCGAGTCGAACCCATGTTCGACTCGAACATCGGCTGTTCGATCGTTCGCCGAATTGCGAACGATATGGGCCGTTCGCGCCAAATTCGTGTGGCGCGTCACGGCCCATAATTCACTGCGGCATTGCAGTGCATTGCTTGCTGATGATTGGCCAAGCATGCACTATGACCCGCATGCTTGGCCAATCACAGCGCCGCCTTAACAGAGAGCCATAATTGGCCAAAGCCAAGGAGGCTTTGGCCAATTATGGCTCAGGGGATTTAGTACACGCCCCACTCTATATAAGGCCGCCTGCACGGCGGCCCTGTGCAGTGTGTTCCGGTGTGCTTAGAGAGAGAGAGAGACAGTGTCATTTCATTTGAGTTAGCTAGATTAGGCAGGACAGTCAGTCAGTTAGCTGCACTTAAAGTGTATTGTGTATATATATGCATCCCAGGTGTTGCATATATATATATATATATATATATATATATATACACTGTATTCAGTTTAGCTAGATCCGTTCCTGTTATCTTCTAGACTATTTACATTTAGTGCAGTGCGTCCTGCTCACAGTGTTCAGCTAGATCCGTTCCTGTTATATTCCTACTGACAGGCAGGCTTGTCTTGTTACAGTATTTTGAAGAAAATTACTGATGTTCTTTTGATCCTATTAGTACCACAGTCAGGCAGCTAGACTATTTACATTTAGTGCAGTGCGTCCTGCTCACAGTGTTCAGCTAGATCCGTTCCTGTTATCTTCTTACTGACAGGCAGGCTTGTCTTGTTACAGTATTTTAAAGAAAATTACTGGTGTTCTTTTGATCCTATTAGTACCACAGTCAGGCAGCTAGACTATTTACAGTTAGTGCAGTGCGTCCTGCTCACAGTGTTCTGCTAAACCTACAAGTTAGTGGGGTGCGTCCTGCTCACAGTGTTCAGCTAAACCTACAAGTTAGTGGGGTGCGTCCACCTCACAGTGTTCAGCTAAACCTACAAGCTAGTGGGGTGCGTCCTGCTCACAGTGTTCAGCTAGATCCGTTTCTGTTATCTTCTTACTAACAGGCAGGCTTGTCTTGTTACAGTAAATACAGCTACCTGAAGAAAATTGCTGGTGTTCTTTTGATCCTATTAGTACCACAGTCAGGCAGCTAGACTATTTACAGTTAGTGCAGTGCGTCCTGCTCACAGTGTTCTGCTAAACCTACAAGTTAGTGGGGTGCGTCCTGCTCACAGTGTTCAGCTAAACCTACAAGTTAGTGGGGTGCGTCCACATCACAGTGTTCAGCTAAACCTACAAGCTAGTGGGGTGCGTCCTGCTCACAGTGTTCAGCTAGATCCGTTCCTGTTATCTTCTTACTGACAGGCAGGCTTGTCTTGTTACAGTAAATACAGCTACCTGAAGAAAATTGCTGGTGTTCTTTTGATCCTATTAGTACCACAGTCAGGCAGCTAAACTATTTACAGTTAGTGCAGTGCTTCCTGCTCACAGTGTTCTGCTAAACCTACAAGTTAGTGGGGTGCGTCCTGCTCACAGTGTTCAGCTAAACCTACAAGTTAGTGGGGTGCGTCCACCTCACAGTGTTCAGCTAAACCTACAAGCTAGTGGGGTGCGTCCTGCTCACAGTGTTCAGCTAGATCCGTTCCTGTTATCTTCTTACTGACACGCAGGCTTGTCTTGTTACAGTAAATACAGCTACCTGAAGAAAATTGCTGGTGTTCTTTTGATCCTATTAGTACCAAAGTCAGGCAGCTAGACTATTTACAGTTAGTGCAGTGCGTCCTGCTCACAGTGTTCTGCTAAACCTACAAGTTAGTGGGGTGCGTCCTGCTCACAGTGTTCAGCTAAACCTACAAGTTAGTGGGGTGCGTCCACCTCACAGTGTTCAGCTAAACCTACAAGCTAGTGGGGTGCGTCCTGCTCACAGTGTTCAGCTAGATCCGTTCCTGTTATCTTCTTACTGACAGGCAGGCTTGTCTTGTTACAGTAAATACAGCTACCTGAAGAAAATTGCTGGTGTTCTTTTGATCCTATTAGTACCACAGTCAGGCAGCTAGACTATTTACAGTTAGTGCAGTGCGTCCTGCTCACAGTGTTCTGCTAAACCTACAAGTTAGTGGGGTGCGTCCTGCTCACAGTGTTCAGCTAAACCTACAAGTTAGTGGGGTGCGTCCACCTCACAGTGTTCAGCTAAACCTACAAGCTAGTGGGGTGCGTCCTGCTCACAGTGTTCAGCTAGATCCGTTTCTGTTATCTTCTTACTAACAGGCAGGCTTGTCTTGTTACAGTAAATACAGCTACCTGAAGAAAATTGCTGGTGTTCTTTTGATCCTATTAGTACCACAGTCAGGCAGCTAGACTATTTACAGTTAGTGCAGTGCGTCCTGCTCACAGTGTTCTGCTAAACCTACAAGTTAGTGGGGTGCGTCCTGCTCACAGTGTTTAGCTAAACCTACAAGTTAGTGGGGTGCGTCCACATCACAGTGTTCAGCTAAACCTACAAGCTAGTGGGGTGCGTCCTGCTCACAGTGTTCAGCTAGATCCGTTCCTGTTATCTTCTTACTGACAGGCAGGCTTGTCTTGTTACAGTAAATACAGCTACCTGAAGAAAATTGCTGGTGTTCTTTTGATCCTATTAGTACCACAGTCAGGCAGCTAGACTATTTACAGTTAGTGCAGTGCATCCTGCTCACAGTGTTCTGCTAAACCTACAAGTTAGTGGGGTGCGTCCTGCTCACAGTGTTCTGCTAAACCTACAAGTTAGTGGGGTGCGCCCTGCTCACAGTGTTCAGCTAAACCTACAAGTTAGTGGGGTGCGTCCACCTCACAGTGTTCAGCTAAAGCTACCTGTAGAAGGTTGGTGGTGTTCTCATACTACAGGCAGGCAGTTGATTTTGCTAGCTGCAGTATCAGTACATAAATATATATATATATATATATATATATATATATATATATATCCCAGCTTAGTGCAGCTACAGGCCATTAGTATGTCTGGAAGGCCAAGAAGGAGAGGCAGACAGTCACAAGCCAATAAGAGAGGGCAAGCAGGCTCTGTGTCTAGTGCTGGTCGTGGAGACGGTGCATCCTCATCAGCACGTGGCCATGGGCCTTTTTTTCGGCAGCTGGCCATGTTGAGCCGCAACATGCGGAAGACTTGGTCGAGTGGATGACCAAGCCGTCCTCATCCTCCTCATCCTCTCTCACCCATGCCCAGGGTACTTTGTCTGGCAAAGCAGCGGCCTCTTCCCTTGGCTCAATGTCATCAGTGACTCCTTCCCTAGCCCCACCATGTCCTCCTGAGGAGTCCCTCGAACTGTTTGACCACAGTGTTGGGTACATGCTCCAGGAGGATGCCCAGCGTTTGGAAGGCTCTGATGATGATACTGAGCTCGATGAAGGCAGTAACACGAGCACGGACAGAGGGGGTGCCCAAGAAGGACAGCAATCTGGCAGTCATGCTCCCCCTGCTGCAGCATACTGCCAGGTTTGCTCCAGTGATGAGGAGGGAGGGGATGATGAGGTCACTGACTCAACGTGGGTGCCTGATAGGAGAGAGGAGGAGGAGGAGGAGGCGGCACATCACCAACGAGGCAGGATGCCCTCCAGGGGCCAGCCTAAGGGCAGCACATTGACTGCATCACACCCCAAAGCTCCACATGTGCAGGGCGCTGCAGTCTCTGCGCGTTATTCAAAAAGTTCTTTGGTGTGGGCCTTTTTTGAGACGAGTGCATCAGATCGCACCGCTGCTATTTGCAACATATGTCTCAATCATATCTCGCATGGCCAAAACATCTCCCGCTTGGGTACCACATGCTTGACCAGACATATGTTGACCTGCCATGCAGTTTGTTGGCAAGCGTATCTAAAAGACCCACACCAAAGAACAAAGAGGACCTCTGCTTGCTCCTCATCAGCTGAGATTTCCAACCCCACTAGACCTTCAGTCCTCTCTGAGACCTGCACTGAGAGGAATGAAGGTGTAGAATTAGGTGTGTCACAGCCACGTACTTGTGGGCAATCTGATTTTGGTACACCGACGTCAGATTGTACCAGGCAAATTTCCCTGCCCCAGCTGCTGCACCGCCGAAAGAAGTTTGCTCCCAGCCATCCACATGCCCAGCGGTTGAATGCTAGCTTGGCAAAATTGCTAGCACTTCAACTGCTGCCTTTTCAGTTGGTAGACTCTGCCCCCTTCCGTGAGTTTGCGGAATGTGCGGTTCCTCAGTGGCAGGTACCCAAACGCTACTTTTTCTCACGGAAGGCGATTCCGGCTCTCTACCAGCATGTGGAAGGCAATGTCCATGCCTCGCTGGACAGGGCGGTCAGCGGTAAGGTGCATATTACCGCTGACTCATGGTCCAGCAGGCATGGACAGGGACGTTACCTAAGTTTCACGGCGCATTGGGTGACTCTGCTGGCAGCTGGGAAGGATGCAGGACAAGGTGCAGTAGTGTTGGAGGTTGTTCCGCCACCACGCCTCCAAAATGCTAATGATTGTGACACACCTCTCTCCTCCACCCCCTCCTCTTCTTCTTCCTCCATGGCCTCTTCCTCGGAACCAGCGGTGCGCCGTAGTCGTTCAAGGGGCTACGCAAGTACGCAGGCCAAAAGATGCCATGCGGTGCTTGAGCTGGTGTGCTTGGGGGACAGGAGCCACACTGGGGCAGAGGTTCTGTCAGCTCTGCAGGGGCAGGTTCAGAGGTGGTTGACGCCACGCCAACTTAATGCAGGAATGGTGGTTTGCGACAATGGCACCAACCTCCTCTCTGCCCTCCGACAGGGACAAATGACCCATGTGCCCTGTTTGGCTCACGTCCTTAACTTGGTGGTGCAGCGGTTCTTGGGCAGGTACTCGGGCTTACAGGATGTCCTGAGGCAGGCCAGGAAAGTCTGTGTGCATTTCCGCCGGTCATATAATGCCAGTGCTCGGCTGACGGACCTCCAAAAGGAGTTTAACCTGCCCAAGAACCGCCTAATCTGTGACATGCCCACCAGGTGGAACTCAACGTTGGCCATGCTGCAGCGGCTGCACACGCAGCAGAGGGCCATCAATGAGTACCTGTGCGACTATGGCACCAGGACAGGGTCAGGGGAGCTTGGTTTTTTTTCCCCACGCCAGTGGGCCATAATCAGGGATGCATGCACTGTCCTGTCACCATTTGAGGAGGCCACGAGGATGGTGAGCAGTGACAGTGCATGCATCAGTGACACTGTCCCCCTTGTCCACCTGTTGGAGCACACGCTGCGTGGAATAATGGACAGGGCACTTGAGGCAGAACAGAGGCAGGAAGAGGAGGACTTCCTTAGCTCTCAAGGCCCCCTTTATCCAGACAGTGCCCGCCGATCACACAGGAAGAGGACGAGGAGGAAGAGGAGGAGGAGGAGGAAGATTGTGTCAGTATGGAGGTGGAGCCTGGCACTCAGCATCAGCAGCAGTCTTTAAGGGATCAGTCCCAAGAAACACATGGACTTGTACGTGGCTGGGAGGAGGTGGCTGCGGACCATGTCGTCCTTAGTGACCCAGAGGACTCCGGACCGAATGCCTCAGCAAACCTACGCTGCATGGCCTCCCTGATCCTGCAAAGCCTGCGTAAGGATCCTCGTATTCGTGGTATCAAGGAGAAGGACCAATACTGGCTGGCAACCCTCCTTGATCCACGTTACAAGGGTAAGGTTGCGGACCTTATCTTGCCATCGCAGAGGGAGCAGAGGATGAAACATCTTCGGGAGGCCTTGCAGAAAGGTCTGTGCAACGCGTTCCCAGAGACTGGGAGGTTACAAACTCCTGTTTCTGGACAACGTGTTGCTGAGGCTTCGGTCAGTCAAAGAAGGAGCGGTGGAGAAGGTGGCCGTCTGACCGATGCGTTCAGACAATTTTTTGGTCCGCAGCCCCAAGGTATGATCGGTTCCAGCAACCATCGCCAGCGTCTGTTTTACATGGTGCAGGAATACCTAGGGGCAAGATCAGACTTGGACACCTTTCCCACCGAAAATCCTCTGGGTTACTGGGTCTTGAGGATGGATCACTGGCCAGAGCTTGCACAGTATGCAATTGAGCTACTGGCCTGTCCTGCATCCAGCGTTCTTTCGGAACGCACATTCAGTGCTGCTGGAGGCGTGGTAACCGATCACAGGGTGCGTCTGTCCACTGACTCGGTCGATCGACTGACCTTCATAAAAATGAATGAGTCTTGGATCACCACCAGCTACCAAGCACCTGATGCTGATGTAACCGAATAATTTTTTTTGAAATCTCAGATCCCTTCAAAGACTGCCTATGCTGATGCTGAGTGACTATCCCTGAGTAATTATCCTCTTCCTCCTCAATCATCACGCTGATAGCTTGTAAGAACATTTTTGGTTCTGGGTGCCACCACCAGTGCCTAAGGCACAATTTTTCAGCCCCTGTTTAACAGGGGCGTGTAATTACGATTTTTGATGTAATACTTTGCAGCAGGGCTCGTTCCTGCATTCCAACTAGAGTGTCTGTGAGGGGTTGCAGTGTTGTGGCACCAGCACCAGTGCCTAAGGCCCAATTTTTCAGCCCTTGTTTAACAGGGGCGTGTAATTACAATTTTTGATGCAATACTTTGCAGCAGGGCTCGTTCCTGCATTCCAACTAGAGTGTCTGTGAGGGGTTGCAGTGTTGTGGCACCAGCACCAGTGCCTAAGGCCTAATTTTTCAGCTCCTGTTCAACAGGGGCATGTAATTACAATTCTTGATTTAATATTTCACAGCAGAGCCCTGTGAGGGCTTACAGTGTTGTGGCCACAGCAACACCTAAGGCCCAAATTTCTGCTGAGTATATAGGGCAGGACCCTACTTTCAAACAACTAACTTACAAACGACTCCTACTTGCAAACGGAAGGAGACAACAGGAAGTGAAATCTACCCCTAGGAAGGGAAATTCTCTCCTGTAAGAGTTAGTATGGGAAAAACATTTCTCCTTTCCACTGATGCTTTCCAATCCATTGGGACAAAAAGTGAGGTGAAATCTTCTGAAGAGGAGGAAAGACAGCAAAACAAATGTCACAGGGGTGATAACCCTTCCCTATGTTTTCCAAAAAGCTTAAAAAAGATTTTTTGGCTGGAGCTAAACACGTTAAAAATGTACCCGTTCAAAATTACAAAGAGATTCTACTTAACAACAAACCTACAGCCTGTATACTGCTGTTCAGAGTATATAGGGCCTGGTGGCCCCACACCTTTCCTTATTTTAATTTGGGTGCGGGGTTCCCCTTAATATCCATACAAGACCCAAAGGGCCTGGTAATGGACTGGGGGGTACCCATGCCGTTTGTCTCATTGATTTTCATCCATATTGCCAGGACCCGACATTACATTAAACCCGCAAGCAGTTTTAAATGAGATTTTTTCCTTTAAAAATGACATTTGGTGCAGGGACTGTTCTAAACACGGGAAACACGCGTCACTTTACAGGCATACTATAGACACCCCTCAGGTACGATATTTAAAGGAATATTTCACTCTTTTTTTTTACTTTAAGCATCATTAAAATCACTGCTCCCGAAAAAACAGCCATTTTTAAAAGTTTTTTTTGCATTGATACATGTCCCCTGGGGTAGGACCCGGGTCCCCAAACCCTTTTTAGGACAATACCATGCAAATTAGCCTTTAAAATGAGCACTTTTGATTTCGAACGTTCGAGTCCCATAGACGTCAATGGGGTTCTAACGTTCGTGCGAACTTTCGGTCCGTTCGCAGGTTCTGGTGCGAACCGAACCGGGGGGTGTTCGGCTCATCCCTACTGTAAATACTTCAAGAGCCTGCCAGTGCTATTAATAGGTTTAGAAGGAGAACGCAAGCACTTGTCTTCAGGTAGCTATAGGTGCAACTGTGCAGGGTACACAGTACACTAACTGTAAATACTTCAAGAGCCTGCCTGTGCTATTAATAGGTTCAGAAGAAGCACACAAGCACTTGTCTTCAGGTAGCTATACTGTAGGTGCAACTGTGCAGGGTACACAGTGCACTAACTGTAAATACTTCAAGAGCCTGCCTGTGCTATTAATAGGATCAGAAGAAGAACGCAAGCACTTGTCTTCAGGTAGCTATACTGTAGGTGCAACTGTGCAGGGTACACAGTACACTAACTGTAAATACTTCAAGAGCCTGCCTGTGCTATTACGAAAGGCCTGCACTGTAGTGAGATGTAGCTGCACAAAACTGGGATGTATATATATATATATATATATATATATACTGATTATACAGCAGCTAGCAGAATGCCTGCCTGTGGTATTAATAGGATCAGAAGCAGCACACCAGCACTTGTCTTATGGTAGCTATAGGTGCAACTGTGCAGGGTACACAGTACACTAACTGTAAATACTTCACGTTGCCTGCATGTGGTATTAATAGGATCAGAAGAAGAACACCGGCGCTTGTCTTCAGGTAGCTATACTGTAGGTGCAACTGTACAGGGTACACAGTACACTAACTGTAAATACTTCAAGAGCCTGCCTGTGCTATTAATATGATCAGAAGAAGCACACAAGCACCTGTCTTCAGGTAGCTATAGGTGCAACTGTGCAGGGTACACAGGACACTAACTGTAGATACTTCAAGAGCCTGCCTGTGCTATTAATAGGATCAGAAGAAGAACACAAGCACTTGTCTTCAGGTAGCTATACTGTAGGTGCAACTGTGCAGGGTACACAGTACACTAACTGTAAATACTTCAAGAGCCTGCCTGTGCTATTAATAGGATCAGAAGAAGCACACAAGCACTTGTCTTCAGGTAGCTATAGGTGCAACTGTGCAGGGTACACAGTACACTAACTGTAAATACTTCAAGAGCCTGCCTGTGCTATTAATAGGATCAGAAGAAGCACACAAGCACTTGTCCTCAGGTAGCTATAGGTACAACTGTGCAGGGTACACAGTACACTAACTGTAAATACTTCAAGAGCCTGCCTGTGCTATTAATAGGTTTAGAAGAAGAACGCAAGCACTTGTCTTCAGGTAGCTATAGGTGCAACTGTGTAGGGTACACAGTACACTAACTGTAAATACTTCAAGAGCCTGCCTGTGCTATTAATAGGTTCAGAAGTGGCACACAAGCACTTGTCTTCAGGTAGCTATACTGTAGGTGCAACTGTGCAGGGTACACAGTGCACTAAGTGTAAATACTTCAAGAGCCTGCCTGTGCTATTAATAGGATCAGAAGAAGAACGCAAGCACTTGTCTTCAGGTAGCTATACTGTAGGTGCAACTGTGCAGGGTACACAGTACACTAACTGTAAATACTTCAAGAGCCTGCCTGTGCTATTAATAGGATCAGAAGAAGCACACAAGCACTTGTCTTCAGGTAGCTATAGGTGCAACTGTGCAGGGTACACAGTACACTAACTGTAAATACTTCAAGAGCCTGCCTGTGCTATTAATAGGATCAGAAGAAGCACACAAGCACTTGTCCTCAGGTAGCTATAGGTGCAACTGTGCAGGGTACACAGTACACTAACTGTAAATACTTCAAGAGCCTTCCTGTGCTATTAATAGGTTCAGAAGAAGCACACAAGCACTTGTCCTCAGGTAGCTATAGGTGCAACTGTGCAGGGTACACAGTACACTAACTGTAAATACTTCAAGAGACTGCCTGTGCTATTAATAGGTTCAGAAGAAGCACACAAGCACTTGTCTTCAGGTAGCTATACTGTAGGTGCAACTGTGCAGGGTACACAGTACACTAACTGTAAATACTTCAAGAGCCTGCCTGTGCTATTAATAGGATCAGAAGAACGCAAGCACGTGTCTTCAGGTAGCTATACTGTAGGTGCAACTGTGCAGGGTGCACAGTACACTAACTGTAAATACTTCAAGAGCCTGCCTGTGCTATTAATAGGATCAGAAGAAGCACACACGCACTTGTCTTCAGGTAGCTATAGGTGCAACGGTGCAGGGTACACAGTACACTAACTGTAAATAATTTAAGAGCCTGCCTGTGCTATTAATAGGATCAGAAGAAGAACACAAGCACTTGTCTTCAGGTAGCTATACTATAGGTGCAACTGTGCAGGGTACACAGTACACTAACTCTAAATACTTCTAGAACCTGTCTGTGTTATTAATAGGATCAGAAGAAGAACACAAGCACTTGTCTTCAGGTAGCTATACTGTAGGTGCAACTGTTCAGGGTACACAGTACACTAACTGTAAATACTTCAAGAGCCTGCCTGTGCTATTAATAGGATCAGAAGAAGAACACAAGCACTTGTCTTCAGGTAGCTATACTGTAGGTGCAACTGTGCAGGGTACACATTACGCTAACTGTAAATACTTCAAGAGCCTGCCTGTGCTATTAATAGGATCAGAAGAAGAACACAAGCACTTGTCTTCAGGTAGCTATACTGTAGGTGCAACTGTGCAGGGTACACATTACGCTAACTGTAAATACTTCAAGAGCCTGCCTGTGCTATTAATAGGATCAGAAGAAGAACACAAGCACTTGTCTTCAGATAGCTATACTGTAGGTGCAACTGTTCAGGGTACACAGTACACTAACTGTAAATACTTCAAGAGCCTGCCTGTGCTATTAATAGGATCAGAAGAAGAACACAAGCACTTGTCTTCAGGTAGCTATACTGTAGGTGCAACTGTGCAGGGTACACATTACGCTAACTGTAAATACTTCAAGAGCCTGCCTGTGCTATTAATAGGATCAGAAGAAGAACACAAGCACTTGTCTTCAGGTAGCTATACTGTAGGTGCAACTGTGCAGGGTACACATTACGCTAACTGTAAATACTTCAAGAGCCTGCCTGTGCTATTAATAGGATCAGAAGAAGCACACAAGCACTTGTCTTCAGGTAGCTATACTGTAGGTGCAACTGTGCAGGGTACACAGTACACTAACTGTAAATACTTCAAGAGCCTGCCTGTGCTATTAATAGGATCAGAAGAACGCAAGCACGTGTCTTCAGGTAGCTATACTGTAGGTGCAACTGTGCAGGGTGCACAGTACACTAACTGTAAATACTTCAAGAGCCTGCCTGTGCTATTAATAGGATCAGAAGAAGCACACACGCACTTGTCTTCAGGTAGCTATAGGTGCAACGGTGCAGGGTACACAGTACACTAACTGTAAATAATTTAAGAGCCTGCCTGTGCTATTAATAGGATCAGAAGAAGAACACAAGCACTTGTCTTCAGGTAGCTATACTATAGGTGCAACTGTGCAGGGTACACAGTACACTAACTCTAAATACTTCTAGAACCTGTCTGTGCTATTAATAGGATCAGAAGAAGAACACAAGCACTTGTCTTCAGGTAGCTATACTGTAGGTGCAACTGTTCAGGGTACACAGTACACTAACTGTAAATACTTCAAGAGCCTGCCTGTGCTATTAATAGGATCAGAAGAAGAACACAAGCACTTGTCTTCAGGTAGCTATACTGTAGGTGCAACTGTGCAGGGTACACATTACGCTAACTGTAAATACTTCAAGAGCCTGCCTGTGCTATTAATAGGATCAGAAGAAGAACACAAGCACTTGTCTTCAGGTAGCTATACTGTAGGTGCAACTGTGCAGGGTACACATTACGCTAACTGTAAATACTTCAAGAGCCTGCCTGTGCTATTAATAGGATCAAAAGAAGAACACAAGCACTTGTCTTCAGATAGCTATACTGTAGGTGCAACTGTTCAGGGTACACAGTACACTAACTGTAAATACTTCAAGAGCCTGCCTGTGCTATTAATAGGATCAGAAGAAGAACACAAGCACTTGTCTTCAGGTAGCTATACTGTAGGTGCAACTGTGTAGGGTACACATTACGCTAACTGTAAATACTTCAAGAGCCTGCCTGTGCTATTAATAGGATCAGAAGAAGAACACAAGCACTTGTCTTCAGGTAGCTATACTGTAGGTGCAATACTTCAAGAGCCTGCCTGTGCTATTATTAGGATCAGAAGAAGCACACAAACACTTGTCTCCAGGTAGCTATAGGTGCAACTGTGCAGGGTACACAGTAAACTAACTGTAAATATTTCAAGAGCCTGCCTGTGCTATTAATAGGATCAGAAGAAGCACACAAACACTTGTCTTCAGGTAGCTATAAGTGCAACTGTGCAGGGTACACAGTACACTAACTTTAAATACTTCATGAGCCTGCCTGTGGTATTAATTGGATCAGAAGAAGAACACAAGCACTTGTCTTCAGGTAGCTATACTATAGGTGCAACTGTGCAGGGTACACAGTACACTAACTCTAAATACTTCTAGAACCTGCCTGTGCTATTAATAGGATCAGAAGAAGAACACAAGCACTTGTCTTCAGGTAGCTATACTGTAGGTGCAACTGTGCAGGGTACACATTACGCTAACTGTAAATACTTCAAGAGCCTGCCTGTGCTATTAATAGGATCAGAAGAAGAACACAAGCACTTGTCTTCAGGTAGCTATACTGTAGGTGCAACTGTTCAGGGTACACAGTACACTAACTGTAAATACTTCAAGAGCCTGCCTGTGCTATTGATAGGATCAGAAGAAGAACACAAGCACTTGTCTTCAGGTAGCTATACTGTAGGTGCAACTGTGCAGGGTACACATTACGCTAACTGTAAATACTTCAAGAGCCTGCCTGTGCTATTAATAGGATCAGAAGAAGAACACAAGCACTTGTCTTCAGGTAGCTATACTGTAGGTGCAACTGTTCAGGGTACACAGTACACTAACTGTAAATACTTCAAGAGCCTGCCTGTGCTATTGATAGGATCAGAAGAAGAACACAAGCACTTGTCTTCAGGTAGCTATACTGTAGGTGCAACTGTTCAGGGTACACAGTACACTAACTGTAAATACTTCAAGAGCCTGCCTGTGCTATTGATAGGATCAGAAGAAGAACACAAGCACTTGTCTTCAGGTAGCTATAGGTGCAACTGTGCAGGGTACACAGTACACTAACTGTAAATACTTCAAGAGCCTGCCTGTGCTATTATTAGGATCAGAAGAAATACACAAACACTTTTCTCCAGGTAGCTATAGGTGCAACTGTGCAGGGTACACAGTACACTAACTGTAAATATTTCAAGAGCCTGCCTGTGCTATTAATAGGATCAGAAGAAGCACACAAACACTTGTCTTCAGGTAGCTATAAGTGCAACTGTGCAGGGTACACAGTACACTAACTTTAAATACTTCATGAGCCTGCCTGTGGTATTATTTGGATCAGAAGAAGAATACAATCACATGTCTTCAGGTAGCTATAGGTGCAATTGTGCAGGGTACACAGTACACTAACTGTAAAAATTTCAAGAGCCTGCCTGTGCTATTAATAGGATCAGAAGAAGAACACAAGCACTTGTCTTCAGGTAGCTATACTGTAGGTGCAACTGTGCAGGGTACACAGTACACTAACTGTAAATATTTCAAGAGCCTGCCTGTGCTATAAATAGGATCAGAAGAACACAAGCACTTGTCTTCAGGTAGCTATAGGTGCAACTGTGCAAGGTACACAGTACACTAACTGTAAATAATTCAAGAGCCTGCCTGTGGTATTAATTGGATCAGAAGAAGAACACAAGCACTTGTCTTCAGGTAGCTATACTATAGGTGCAACTGTGCAGGGTACACAGTACACTAACTCTAAATACTTCTAGAACCTGCCTGTGCTATTAATAGGATCAGAAGAAGAACACAAGCACTTGTCTTCAGGTAGCTATACTGTAGGTGCAACTGTGCAGGGTACACATTACGCTAACTGTAAATACTTCAAGAGCCTGCCTGTGCTATTAATAGGATCAGAAGAAGAACACAAGCACTTGTCTTCAGGTAGCTATACTGTAGGTGCAACTGTTCAGGGTACACAGTACACTAACTGTAAATACTTCAAGAGCCTGCCTGTGCTATTGATAGGATCAGAAGAAGAACACAAGCACTTGTCTTCAGGTAGCTATAGGTGCAACTGTGCAGGGTACACAGTACACTAACTGTAAATACTTCAAGAGCCTGCCTGTGCTATTATTAGGATCAGAAGAAGCACACAAACACTTGTCTCCAGGTAGCTATAGGTGCAACTGTGCAGGGTACACAGTAAACTAACTGTAAATATTTCAAGAGCCTGCCTGTGCTATTAATAGGATCAGAAGAAGCACACAAACACTTGTCTTCAGGTAGCTATAAGTGCAACTGTGCAGGGTACACAGTACACTAACTTTAAATACTTCATGAGCCTGCCTGTGGTATTATTTGGATCAGAAGAAGAATACAATCACATGTCTTCAGGTAGCTATAGGTGCAACTGTGCAGGGTACACAGTACACTAACTGTAAAAATTTCAAGAGCCTGCCTGTGCTATTAATAGGATCAGAAGAAGAACACAAGCACTTGTCTTCAGGTAGCTATACTGTAGGTGCAACTGTGCAGGGTACACAGTACACTAACTGTAAATATTTCAAGAGCCTGCCTGTGCTATAAATAGGATCAGAAGAACACAAGCACTTGTCCTCAGGTAGCTATAGGTGCAACTGTGCAGGGTACACAGTACACTAACTGTAAATACTTCAAGAGCCTTCTTGTGCTATTAATAGGATCAGAAGAAGCACACAAGCACTTGTCTTCAGGTAGCTATAGGTGCAACTGTGCAAGGTACACAGTACACTAACTGTAAATAATTCAAGAGCCTGCCTGTGGTATTAATTGGATCAGAAGAAGAACACAAGCACTTGTCTTCAGGTAGCTATACTGTAGGTGCAACTGTTCAGGGTACACAGTACACTAACTGTAAATACTTCAAGAGCCTGCCTGTGCTATTAATAGGATCAGAAGAAGAACACAAGCACTTGTCTTCAGGTAGCTATACTGTAGGTGCAACTGTGCAGGGTACACATTACGCTAACTGTAAATACTTCAAGAGCCTGCCTGTGCTATTAATAGGATCAGAAGAAGAACACAAGCACTTGTCTTCAGGTAGCTATACTGTAGGTGCAACTGTTCAGGGTACACAGTACACTAACTGTAAATACTTCAAGAGCCTGCCTGTGCTATTGATAGGATCAGAAGAAGAACACAAGCACTTGTCTTCAGGTAGCTATAGGTGCAACTGTGCAGGGTACACAGTACACTAACTGTAAATACTTCAAGAGCCTGCCTGTGCTATTATTAGGATCAGAAGAAATACACAAACACTTGTCTCCAGGTAGCTATAGGTGCAACTGTGCAGGGTACACAGTACACTAACTGTAAATATTTCAAGAGCCTGCCTGTGCTATTAATAGGATCAGAAGAAGCACACAAACACTTGTCTTCAGGTAGCTATAAGTGCAACTGTGCAGGGTACACAGTACACTAACTTTAAATACTTCATGAGCCTGCCTGTGGTATTATTTGGATCAGAAGAAGAATACAATCACATGTCTTCAGGTAGCTATAGGTGCAATTGTGCAGGGTACACAGTACACTAACTGTAAAAATTTCAAGAGCCTGCCTGTGCTATTAATAGGATCAGAAGAAGAACACAAGCACTTGTCTTCAGGTAGCTATACTGTAGGTGCAACTGTGCAGGGTACACAGTACACTAACTGTAAATATTTCAAGAGCCTGCCTGTGCTATAAATAGGATCAGAAGAACACAAGCACTTGTCCTCAGGTAGCTATAGGTGCAACTGTGCAGGGTACACAGTACACTAACTGTAAATACTTCAAGAGCCTTCTTGTGCTATTAATAGGATCAGAAGAAGCACACAAGCACTTGTCTTCAGGTAGCTATAGGTGCAACTGTGCAAGGTACACAGTACACTAACTGTAAATAATTCAAGAGCCTGCCTGTGGTATTAATTGGATCAGAAGAAGAACACAAGCACTTGTCTTCAGGTAGCTATACTATAGGTGCAACTGTGCAGGGTACACAGTACACTAACTCTAAATACTTCTAGAACCTGCCTGTGCTATTAATAGGATCAGAAGAAGAACACAAGCACTTGTCTTCAGGTAGCTATACTGTAGGTGCAACTGTGCAGGGTACACATTACGCTAACTGTAAATACTTCAAGAGCCTGCCTGTGCTATTAATAGGATCAGAAGAAGAACACAAGCACTTGTCTTCAGGTAGCTATACTGTAGGTGCAACTGTTCAGGGTACACAGTACACTAACTGTAAATACTTCAAGAGCCTGCCTGTGCTATTAATAGGATCAGAAGAAGAACACAAGCACTTGTCTTCAGGTAGGTATACTGTAGGTGCAACTGTGCAGGGTACACATTATGCTAACTGTAAATACTTCAAGAGCCTGCCTGTGCTATTAATAGGATCAGAAGAAGAACACAAGCACTTGTCTTCAGGTAGCTATACTGTAGGTGCAACTGTGCAGGGTACACATTACGCTAACTGTAAATACTTCAAGAGCCTGCCTGTGCTATTAATAGGATCAGAAGAAGAACACAAGCACTTGTCTTCAGGTAGCTATACTGTAGGTGCAACTGTGCAGGGTACACATTACGCTAACTGTAAATACTTCAAGAGCCTGCCTGTGCTATTAATAGGATCAGAAGAAGAACACAAGCACTTGTCTTCAGGTAGCTATACTGTAGGTGCAACTGTGCAGGGTACACAGTACACTACCTGTAAATACTTCAAGAGCCTGCCTGTGCTATTAATAGGATCAGAAGAAGCACACAAGCACTTGTCCTCAGGTAGCTATAGGTGCAACTGTGCAGGGTACACAGTACACTAACTGTAAATACTTCAAGAGCCTGCCTGTGCTATTAATAGGTTTAGAAGAAGAACGCAAGCACTTGTCTTCAGGTAGCTATAGGTGCAACTGTGCAGGGTACACAGTACACTAACTGTAAATACTTCAAGAGCCTGCCTGTGCTATTAATAGGATCAGAAGAAGCACACAAGCACTTGTCCTCAGGTAGCTATAGGTGCAACTGTGCAGGGTACACAGTACACTAACTGTAAATACTTCAAGAGCCTGCCTGTGCTATTAATAGGTTTAGAAGAAGAACGCAAGCACTTGTCTTCAGGTAGCTATAGGTGCAACTGTGCAGGGTACACAGTACACTAACTGTAAATACTTCAAGAGCCTGCCTGTGCAATAATAGGTTTAGAAGTGGCACACAAGCACTTGTCTTCAGGTAGCTATACTGTAGGTGCAACTGTGCAGGGTACACAGTGCACTAAGTGTAAATACTTCAAGAGCCTGCCTGTGCTATTAATAGGATCAGAAGAAGAACGCAAGCACTTGTCTTCAGGTAGCTATACTGTAGGTGCAACTGTGCAGGGTACACAGTACACTAACTGTAAATACTTCAAGAGCCTGCCTGTGCTATTAATAGGATCAGAAGAAGCACACAAGCACTTGTCTTCAGGTAGCTATAGGTGCAACTGTGCAGGGTACACAGTACACTAACTGTAAATACTTCAAGAGCCTGCCTGTGCTATTAACCACTTAAGGACCGCCTAACGCCGATTTACGTCGGCAAGGCGGCACGGGCAGGCAAAATCACGTACATGTACGTGATTTGCCTCTCGCGGGTGGGGGGTCCGATCGGACCCCCCCCCGGTGCCCGAAGCGGTCCCGTTCTGTTCCCCGGCGATCCGAGATGAGGGGGAGGCCATCCGTTCGTGGCCCCCCCCTCGCGATCGCCGCCGGCCAATGGGAACACTCCTTTGCTGCTGTATGCTAAACAGCAGCAAAGGAAATGATGTCATCTCCCCTCGGCTCGGTATTTTCCGTTCCAGCGCCGAGGGGAGAAGACATCAATGTGAGTGCACAACACACACACACACAGTAGAACATGCCAGGCATACAAAACACCCCGATCCCCCCCCCGATCCCCCCCCAATCACCCCCCCCCCCCCTGTCACAAACTGACACCAGCAGGTTTTTTTTTTTTTTTTTTTTTTTTTTTTCTGATTACTGCATAGTGTCAGTTTGTGACAGTTACAGTGTTGGGACAGTGAGTATCACCCCCCTTTAGGTCTAGGGTACCCCCCTAACCCCCCCTAATAAAGTTTTAACCCCTTGATCACCCCCTGTCACCAGTGTTGCTAAGCGATCATTTTTCTGATCGCTGTATTAGTGTCGCTGGTGACGCTAGTTAGTGAGGTAAATATTTAGGTTCGCCGTCAGCGTTTTATAGTGACAGGGACCCCCATATACTACCTAATAAATGTTTTAACCCCTTGATTGCCCCCTAGTTAACCCTTTCACCACTGATCACCGTATAACCGTTACGGGTGACGCAGGTTAGTTCGTTTATTTTTTATAGTGTCAGGGCACCCGCCGTTTATTACCTAATAAAGGTTTAGCCCCCTGATCGCCCGGCGGTGATATGCGTCGCCCCAGGCAGCGTCAGATTAGCGCCAGTACCGCTAACACCCACGCACGCAGCATACGCCTCCCTTAGTGGTATAGTATCTGATCGGATCAATATCTGATCTGATCAGATCTATACTAGCGTCCCCAGCAGTTTAGGGTTCCCAAAAACACAGTGTTAGCGGGATCAGCCCAGATACCCGCTAGCACCTGCGTTTTGCCCCTCCGCCCAGCCCACCCAAGTGCAGTATCGATCGATCACTGTCACTTACAAAACACTAAACGCATAACTGCAGCGTTCACAGAGTCAGGCCTGATCCCTGCGATCGCTAACAGTTTTTTTGGTAGCATTTTGGTGAACTGGCAAGCAAGCACCAGGCAGCGTCAGGTTAGCGCCAGTACCGCTAACACCCACGCACGCACCGTACACCTCCCTTAGTGGTATAGTATCTGATCGGATCAATATCTGATCCGATCAGATCTATACTAGCGTCCCCAGCAGTTTAGGGTTCCCAAAAACGCAGTGTTAGCGGGATCAGCCCAGATACCTGCTAGCACCTGCGTTGTGCCCCTCCGCCCGGCCCAGCCCAGCCCACCCAAGTGCAGTATCGATCGATCACTGACACTTACAAGGCACTAAACGCATAACTGCAGCGTTCGCAGAGTCAGGCCTGATCCCTGCGATCGCTAACAGTTTTTTTGGTAGCATTTTGGTGAACTAGCAAGCACCGGCCCCAGGCAGCGTCAGGTTAGCGCCAGTACCACTAACACCCACGCACGCAGCATACGCCTCCTTTAGTGGTATAGTATCTGAACGGATCAATATCTGATCCGATCAGATCAGATCTATACTAGCGTCCCCAGCAGTTTAGGGTTCCCAAAAACGCAGTGTTAGCGGGATCAACCCAGATACCTGCTAGCACCTGCGTTTTGCCCCTCCGCCCGGCCCAGTCCAGCCCACCCAAGTGCAGTATCGATCGATCACTGTCACTTACAAAACACTAAACGCATAACTGCAGCGTTTGCAGAGTCAGGCCTGATCCCTGCGATCGCTAACAGTTTTTTTGGAAGCTTTTTATTGAACTGGCAAGCACCAGCGGCCTAGTACACCCCGGTCGTAGTCAAACCAGCACTGCAGTAACACTTGGTGACGTGGCGAGTCCCATAAGTGCAGTTCAAGCTGGTGAGGTGACAAGCACAAGTAGTGTCCCGCTGCCACCAAAAAGACAAACACAGGCCCGTCGTGCCCATAGTGCCCTTCCTGCTGCATTCGCCAATCCTAATTGGGAACCCACCACTTCTGCAGCGCCCGTACTTCCCCCATTCACATCCCCCAACGAAATGCAGTCGGCTGCATGAGAGGCATTTTTATGTGCTCCCGAGTACCCCTACCCAACGAACCCCCCCCAAAAAGATGTTGTGTCTGCAGCAAACGCGGATATAGGCGTGACACCCGCTATTATTGTCCCTTCTGTCCTGACAATCCTGGTCTTTGCATTGGTGAATGTTTTGAACGCTACCATTCACTAGTTGAGTATTAGCGTAGGGTACAGCATTGCACAGACTAGGCCCACTTTCACAGGGTCTCCCAAGATGCCATCGCATTTTGAGAGACCCGAACCTGGAACCGGTTACAGTTATAAAAGTTAGTTACAAAAAAAGTGTAAAAAAAAAAAAAAAATATATAAAATAAAAAAAAATAGTTGTCGTTTTATTGTTCTCTCTCTCTATTCTCTCTCTCTATTGTTCTGCTCTTTTTTTACTGTATTCTATTCTGCAGTGTTTTATTGTTATTGTTATTGTTATTGTTATTATGTTTTATCATGTTTGTTTTTCAGGTATGTAATTATTTATACTTTATTGTTTACTGTGCTTTATTGTTAACCATTTTTTTGTCTTCAGGTACGCCATTCACAACTTTGAGTGGTTATACCAGAATGATGCCTGCAGGTTTAGGTATCATCTTGGTATCATTCTTTTCAGCCAGCGGTCGGCTTTCATGTAAAAGCAATCCTAGCGGCTAATTAGCCTCTAGACTGCCTTTACAACCCGTGGGAGGGAATGCCCCCCCCCCCCACCGTCTTCCGTGTTTTTCTCTGGCTCTCCTGTCTCAACAGGGAACCTGAGAATGCAGCCGGTGATTCAGCCAGCTGACCATAGAGCTGATCAGAGACAAGAGTGGCTCCAAACATCTCTATGGCCTAAGAAACCGGAAGCTACGAGCATTTTATGACTTAGATTTCGCCGGATGTAAATAGCGCCATTGGGAAATTGGGGAAGCATTTTATCACACCGATCTTGGTGTGGTCAGATGCTTTGAGGGCAGAGGAGAGATCTAGGGTCTAATAGACCCCAATTTTTTCAAAAAAGAGTACCTGTCACTACCTATTGCTATCATAGGGGATATTTACATTCCCCGAGATAACAATAAAAATGATTTAAAAAAAAAAAAAATGAAAGGAACAGTTTAAAAATAAGATAAAAAAGCAAAAAAATAATAAAGAAAAAAAAAAAAAAAAAAAAAAAGCACCCCTGTCGCCCCCTGCTCTTGCGCTAAGGCGAACGCAAGCGGCGGTCTGTCGTCAAACGTAAACAGCAATTGCACCATGCATGTGAGGTATCGCCGCGAAGGTCAGATCGAGGGCAGTAATTTTTGCAGTAGACCTCCTCTGTAGATCTAAAGTGGTAACCTGTAAAGGCTTTTAAAGGCTTTTAAAAATGTATTTATTTTGTTGCCACTGCACGTTTGTGCGCAATTGTAAAGCATGTCATGTTTGGTATCCATGTACTCGGTCTAAGATCATCTTTTTTATTTCATCAAACATTTGGGCAATATAGTGTGTTTTAGTGCATTAAAATTTAAAAAAGTGTGTTTTTTCCCCAAAAAATGCGTTTGAAAAATCGCTGCGCAAATACTGTGTGAAAAAAAAAAATGAAACACCCACCATTTTAATCTGTAGGGCATTTGCTTTAAAAAAATATATAATGTTTGGGGGTTCAAAGTAATTTTCTTGCAAAAAAAAAAAAACTTTTTCATGTAAAAAATAAGTGTCAGAAAGGGCTTTGTCTTCAAGTGGTTAGAAGAGTGGGTGATGTGTGACATAAGCTTCTAAATGTTGTGCATAAAATGCCAGGACAGTTCAAAACCCCCCCAAATGACCCCATTTTGGAAAGTAGACACCCCAAGCTATTTGCTGAGAGGCATGTCGAGTCCATGGAATATTTTATATTGCGACACAAGTTGCGGGAAAGAGACAAATTTTTTTTTTTTTTTTTTTTTTTTTGCACAAAGTTGTCACTAAATGATATATTGCTCAAACATGCCATGGGAATATGTGAAATTACACCCCAAAATACATTCTGCTGCTTCTCCTGAGTACGGGGATACCATATGTGTGAGACTTTTTGGGAGCCTAGCCGTGTACGGGACCCCGAAAACCAAGCACCGCCTTCAGGCTTTCTAAGGGGCGTGAATTTTTGATTTCACTCTTCACTGCCTATCACAGTTTCGGAGGCCATGGAATGCCCAGGTGGCACAAAACCCCCCCAAATGACCCCATTTTGGAAAGTAGACACCCCAAGCTATTTGCTGAGAGGTATAGTGAGTATTTTGCAGACCTCACTTTTTGTCACAAAGTTTTGAAATTTGAAAAAAGAAAAAAAAAAAAAGTTTTTTCTTGTCTTTCTTCATTTTCAAAAACAAATGAGAGCTGCAAAATACTCACCATGCCTCTCAGCAAATAGCTTGGGGTGTCTACTTTCCAAAATGGGGTCATTTGGGGGGGGTTTGTGCCACCTGGGCATTCCATGGCCTCCGAAACGGTGTTAGGCAGTGAAGAGTAAAATCAAAAATTCACGCCCTTAAAAACGCTGAAGGCGGTGATTGGTTTTCGGGGCCCCGTACGCGGCTAGGCTCCCAAAAAGTCCCACACATGTGGTATCCCCATACTCAGGAGAAGCAGCTAAATGTATTTTGGGGTGCAATTCCACATAGGCCCATGGCCTGTGTGAGCAATATATCATTTAGTGACAACTTTGTGCAAAAAAAAAAAAAAAAAAAAAAAAGTGTCACTTTCCCGCAACTTGTGTCAAAATATAAAATATTCCATGGACTCAATATGCCTCTCAGCAAATAGCTTGGGGTGTCTACTTTCCAAAATGGGGTCATTTGGGGGGGGGTTGTGCCACCTGGGCATTCCATGGCCTCCGAAACTGTGATAGGCAGTGAAGAGTGAAATCAAAAAGTTACACCCTTAGAAATCCTGAAGGCGGTGATTGGTTTTCGGGGTCCCATACGCGGCTAGGCTCCCAAAAAGTCCCACACATGTGGTATCCCCGTACTCAGGAGAAGTAGCTGAATATATTTTGGGGTGCAATTCCACATAGGCCCATGGCCTGTGTGAGCAATATATCATTTAGTGACAACTTTTTGTAAATATTTTTTTTTTTTTTTTTTTTTGTCATTATTCAATCACTTGGGACAAAAAAAATAAATATTAAATGGGTTCAACATGCCTATCAGCAATTTCCTTGGGGTGTCTACTTTCCAAAATGGGGTCATTTGGGGGGGTTTTGTACTGCCCTGCCATTTTAGCACCTCAAGAAATGACATAGGCAGTCATAAACTAAAAGCTGTGTAAATTCCAGAAAATGTACCCTAGTTTGTAGACGCTATAACTTTTGCGCAAACCAATAAATATACGCTTATTGACATTTTTTTTACCAAAGACATGTGGCCGAATACATTTTGGCCTAAATGTATGACTAAAATTGAGTTTATTGGATTTTTTTTATAACAAAAAGTAGAAAATATCATTTTTTTTCAAAATTTTCGGTCTTTTTCCGTTTATAGCGCAAAAAATAAAAACTGCAGAAGTGATCAAATACCATCAAAAGAAAGCTCTATTTGTGGGAAGAAAAGGACGCAAATTTCGTTTGGGTACAGCATTGCATAACCGCGCAATTAGCAGTTAAAGCGACGCAGTGCCAAATTGGAAAAAGACCTCTGGTCCTTAGGCAGCATAATGGTCCGGGGCTCAAGTGGTTAATAGGATCAGAAGAAGCACACAAGCACTTGTCCTCAGGTAGCTATAGGTGCAACTGTGCAGGGTACACAGTACACTAACTGTAAATACTTCAAGAGCCTTCCTGTGCTATTAATAGGTTCAGAAGAAGCACACAAGCACTTGTCTTCAGGTAGCTATAGGTGCAACTGTGCAGGGTATACAGTACACTAACTGTAAATACTTCAAGAGCCTGCCTGTGCTATTAATAGGATCAGAAGAAGAACACAAGCACTTGTCTTCAGGTAGCTACACTGTAGGTGCAATTGTGCAGGGTACACAGTACACTAACTGTAAATACTTCAAGAGCCTGCCTGTGCTATTAATAGTATCAGAAGAAGAACACAAGCACTTGTCTTCAGGTAGCTATAGGTGCAACTGTGCAGGGTACACAGTACACTAACTGTAAATACTTCAAGAGCCTGCCTGTGCTATTATTAGGATCAGAAGAAGCACACAAACACTTGTCTCCAGATAGCTATAGGTGCAACTGTGCAGGGTACACAGTACACTAACTTTAAATACTTCAAGAGCCTGCCTGTGCTATTAATAGGATCAGAAGAAGCACACAAACACTTGTCTTCAGGTAGCTATAGGTGCAACTGTGCAGGGTACACAGTACACTACCTGTAAATACTTCAAGAGCCTGCCTGTGCTATTAATAGGATCAGAAGAAGCACACAAGCACTTGTCTTCAGGTAGCTATAGGTGCAACTGTGCAGGGTACACAGTACACTAACTGTAAATACTTCAAGAGCCTGCCTGTGCTATTAATAGGATCAGAAGAAGCACACAAGCACTTGTCCTCAGGTAGCTATAGGTGCAACTGTGCAGGGTACACAGTACACTAACTGTAAATACTTCAAGAGCCTGCCTGTGCTATTAATAGGTTTAGAAGAAGAACGCAAGCACTTGTCTTCAGGTAGCTATAGGTGCAACTGTGCAGGGTACACAGTACACTAACTGTAAATACTTCAAGAGCCTGCCTGTGCTATTAATAGGTTTAGAAGTGGCACACAAGCACTTGTCTTCAGGTAGCTATACTGTAGGTGCAACTGTGCAGGGTACACAGTGCACTAAGTGTAAATACTTCAAGAGCCTGCCTGTGCTATTAATAGGATCAGAAGAAGAACGCAAGCACTTGTCTTCAGGTAGCTATACTGTAGGTGCAACTGTGCAGGGTACACAGTACACTAACTGTAAATACTTCAAGAGCCTGCCTGTGCTATTAATAGGATCAGAAGAAGCACACAAGCACTTGTCTTCAGGTAGCTATAGGTGCAACTGTGCAGGGTACACAGTACACTAACTGTAAATACTTCAAGAGCCTGCCTGTGCTATTAATAGGATCAGAAGAAGCACACAAGCACTTGTCCTCAGGTAGCTATAGGTGCAACTGTGCAGGGTACACAGTACACTAACTGTAAATACTTCAAGAGCCTTCCTGTGCTATTAATAGGTTCAGAAGAAGCACACAAGCACTTGTCTTCAGGTAGCTATAGGTGCAACTGTGCAGGGTATACAGTACACTAACTGTAAATACTTCAAGAGCCTGCCTGTGCTATTAATAGTATCAGAAGAAGAACACAAGCACTTGTCTTCAGGTAGCTATACTGTAGGTGCAATTGTGCAGGGTACACAGTACACTAACTGTAAATACTTCAAGAGCCTGCCTGTGCTATTAATAGTATCAGAAGAAGAACACAAGCACTTGTCTTCAGGTAGCTATAGGTGCAACTGTGCAGGGTACACAGTACACTAACTGTAAATACTTCAAGAGCCTGCCTGTGCTATTAATAGGATCAGAAGAAGCACACAAGCACTTGTCCTCAGGTAGCTATAGGTACAACTGTGCAGGGTACACAGTACACTAACTGTAAATACTTCAAGAGCCTGCCTGTGCTATTAATAGGTTTAGAAGAAGAACGCAAGCACTTGTCTTCAGGTAGCTATAGGTGCAACTGTGTAGGGTACACAGTACACTAACTGTAAATACTTCAAGAGCCTGCCTGTGCTATTAATAGGTTCAGAAGTGGCACACAAGCACTTGTCTTCAGGTAGCTATACTGTAGGTGCAACTGTGCAGGGTACACAGTGCACTAAGTGTAAATACTTCAAGAGCCTGCCTGTGCTATTAATAGGATCAGAAGAAGAACGCAAGCACTTGTCTTCAGGTAGCTATACTGTAGGTGCAACTGTGCAGGGTACACAGTACACTAACTGTAAATACTTCAAGAGCCTGCCTGTGCTATTAATAGGTTCAGAAGAAGCACACAAGCACTTGTCTTCAGGTAGCTATAGGTGCAACTGTGCAGGGTATACAGTACACTAACTGTAAATACTTCAAGAGCCTGCCTGTGCTATTAATAGGATCAGAAGAAGAACACAAGCACTTGTCTTCAGGTAGCTACACTGTAGGTGCAATTGTGCAGGGTACACAGTACACTAACTGTAAATACTTCAAGAGCCTGCCTGTGCTATTAATAGTATCAGAAGAAGAACACAAGCACTTGTCTTCAGGTAGCTATAGGTGCAACTGTGCAGGGTACACAGTACACTAACTGTAAATACTTCAAGAGCCTGCCTGTGCTATTAATAGGATCAGAAGAAGCACACAAGCACTTGTCCTCAGGTAGCTATAGGTACAACTGTGCAGGGTACACAGTACACTAACTGTAAATACTTCAAGAGCCTGCCTGTGCTATTAATAGGTTTAGAAGAAGAACGCAAGCACTTGTCTTCAGGTAGCTATAGGTGCAACTGTGTAGGGTACACAGTACACTAACTGTAAATACTTCAAGAGCCTGCCTGTGCTATTAATAGGTTCAGAAGTGGCACACAAGCACTTGTCTTCAGGTAGCTATACTGTAGGTGCAACTGTGCAGGGTACACAGTGCACTAAGTGTAAATACTTCAAGAGCCTGCCTGTGCTATTAATAGGATCAGAAGAAGAACGCAAGCACTTGTCTTCAGGTAGCTATACTGTAGGTGCAACTGTGCAGGGTACACAGTACACTAACTGTAAATACTTCAAGAGCCTGCCTGTGCTATTAATAGGATCAGAAGAAGCACACAAGCACTTGTCTTCAGGTAGCTATAGGTGCAACTGTGCAGGGTACACAGTACACTAACTGTAAATACTTCAAGAGCCTGCCTGTGCTATTAATAGGATCAGAAGAAGCACACAAGCACTTGTCCTCAGGTAGCTATAGGTGCAACTGTGCAGGGTACACAGTACACTAACTGTAAATACTTCAAGAGCCTTCCTGTGCTATTAATAGGTTCAGAAGAAGCACACAAGCACTTGTCCTCAGGTAGCTATAGGTGCAACTGTGCAGGGTACACAGTACACTAACTGTAAATACTTCAAGAGACTGCCTGTGCTATTAATAGGTTCAGAAGAAGCACACAAGCACTTGTCTTCAGGTAGCTATACTGTAGGTGCAACTGTGCAGGGTACACAGTACACTAACTGTAAATACTTCAAGAGCCTGCCTGTGCTATTAATAGGATCAGAAGAACGCAAGCACGTGTCTTCAGGTAGCTATACTGTAGGTGCAACTGTGCAGGGTGCACAGTACACTAACTGTAAATACTTCAAGAGCCTGCCTGTGCTATTAATAGGATCAGAAGAAGCACACACGCACTTGTCTTCAGGTAGCTATAGGTGCAACGGTGCAGGGTACACAGTACACTAACTGTAAATAATTTAAGAGCCTGCCTGTGCTATTAATAGGATCAGAAGAAGAACACAAGCACTTGTCTTCAGGTAGCTATACTATAGGTGCAACTGTGCAGGGTACACAGTACACTAACTCTAAATACTTCTAGAACCTGTCTGTGCTATTAATAGGATCAGAAGAAGAACACAAGCACTTGTCTTCAGGTAGCTATACTGTAGGTGCAACTGTTCAGGGTACACAGTACACTAACTGTAAATACTTCAAGAGCCTGCCTGTGCTATTAATAGGATCAGAAGAAGAACACAAGCACTTGTCTTCAGGTAGCTATACTGTAGGTGCAACTGTGCAGGGTACACATTACGCTAACTGTAAATACTTCAAGAGCCTGCCTGTGCTATTAATAGGATCAGAAGAAGAACACAAGCACTTGTCTTCAGGTAGCTATACTGTAGGTGCAACTGTGCAGGGTACACATTACGCTAACTGTAAATACTTCAAGAGCCTGCCTGTGCTATTAATAGGATCAGAAGAAGAACACAAGCACTTGTCTTCAGATAGCTATACTGTAGGTGCAACTGTTCAGGGTACACAGTACACTAACTGTAAATACTTCAAGAGCCTGCCTGTGCTATTAATAGGATCAGAAGAAGAACACAAGCACTTGTCTTCAGGTAGCTATACTGTAGGTGCAACTGTGTAGGGTACACATTACGCTAACTGTAAATACTTCAAGAGCCTGCCTGTGCTATTAATAGGATCAGAAGAAGAACACAAGCACTTGTCTTCAGGTAGCTATACTGTAGGTGCAATACTTCAAGAGCCTGCCTGTGCTATTATTAGGATCAGAAGAAGCACACAAACACTTGTCTCCAGGTAGCTATAGGTGCAACTGTGCAGGGTACACAGTAAACTAACTGTAAATATTTCAAGAGCCTGCCTGTGCTATTAATAGGATCAGAAGAAGCACACAAACACTTGTCTTCAGGTAGCTATAAGTGCAACTGTGCAGGGTACACAGTACACTAACTTTAAATACTTCATGAGCCTGCCTGTGGTATTAATTGGATCAGAAGAAGAACACAAGCACTTGTCTTCAGGTAGCTATACTATAGGTGCAACTGTGCAGGGTACACAGTACACTAACTCTAAATACTTCTAGAACCTGCCTGTGCTATTAATAGGATCAGAAGAAGAACACAAGCACTTGTCTTCAGGTAGCTATACTGTAGGTGCAACTGTGCAGGGTACACATTACGCTAACTGTAAATACTTCAAGAGCCTGCCTGTGCTATTAATAGGATCAGAAGAAGAACACAAGCACTTGTCTTCAGGTAGCTATACTGTAGGTGCAACTGTTCAGGGTACACAGTACACTAACTGTAAATACTTCAAGAGCCTGCCTGTGCTATTGATAGGATCAGAAGAAGAACACAAGCACTTGTCTTCAGGTAGCTATACTGTAGGTGCAACTGTGCAGGGTACACATTACGCTAACTGTAAATACTTCAAGAGCCTGCCTGTGCTATTAATAGGATCAGAAGAAGAACACAAGCACTTGTCTTCAGGTAGCTATACTGTAGGTGCAACTGTTCAGGGTACACAGTACACTAACTGTAAATACTTCAAGAGCCTGCCTGTGCTATTGATAGGATCAGAAGAAGAACACAAGCACTTGTCTTCAGGTAGCTATACTGTAGGTGCAACTGTTCAGGGTACACAGTACACTAACTGTAAATACTTCAAGAGCCTGCCTGTGCTATTGATAGGATCAGAAGAAGAACACAAGCACTTGTCTTCAGGTAGCTATAGGTGCAACTGTGCAGGGTACACAGTACACTAACTGTAAATACTTCAAGAGCCTGCCTGTGCTATTATTAGGATCAGAAGAAATACACAAACACTTTTCTCCAGGTAGCTATAGGTGCAACTGTGCAGGGTACACAGTACACTAACTGTAAATATTTCAAGAGCCTGCCTGTGCTATTAATAGGATCAGAAGAAGCACACAAACACTTGTCTTCAGGTAGCTATAAGTGCAACTGTGCAGGGTACACAGTACACTAACTTTAAATACTTCATGAGCCTGCCTGTGGTATTATTTGGATCAGAAGAAGAATACAATCACATGTCTTCAGGTAGCTATAGGTGCAATTGTGCAGGGTACACAGTACACTAACTGTAAAAATTTCAAGAGCCTGCCTGTGCTATTAATAGGATCAGAAGAAGAACACAAGCACTTGTCTTCAGGTAGCTATACTGTAGGTGCAACTGTGCAGGGTACACAGTACACTAACTGTAAATATTTCAAGAGCCTGCCTGTGCTATAAATAGGATCAGAAGAACACAAGCACTTGTCTTCAGGTAGCTATAGGTGCAACTGTGCAAGGTACACAGTACACTAACTGTAAATAATTCAAGAGCCTGCCTGTGGTATTAATTGGATCAGAAGAAGAACACAAGCACTTGTCTTCAGGTAGCTATACTATAGGTGCAACTGTGCAGGGTACACAGTACACTAACTCTAAATACTTCTAGAACCTGCCTGTGCTATTAATAGGATCAGAAGAAGAACACAAGCACTTGTCTTCAGGTAGCTATACTGTAGGTGCAACTGTGCAGGGTACACATTACGCTAACTGTAAATACTTCAAGAGCCTGCCTGTGCTATTAATAGGATCAGAAGAAGAACACAAACACTTGTCTTCAGGTAGCTATACTGTAGGTGCAACTGTTCAGGGTACACAGTACACTAACTGTAAATACTTCAAGAGCCTGCCTGTGCTATTGATAGGATCAGAAGAAGAACACAAGCACTTGTCTTCAGGTAGCTATAGGTGCAACTGTGCAGGGTACACAGTACACTAACTGTAAATACTTCAAGAGCCTGCCTGTGCTATTATTAGGATCAGAAGAAGCACACAAACACTTGTCTCCAGGTAGCTATAGGTGCAACTGTGCAGGGTACACAGTAAACTAACTGTAAATATTTCAAGAGCCTGCCTGTGCTATTAATAGGATCAGAAGAAGCACACAAACACTTGTCTTCAGGTAGCTATAAGTGCAACTGTGCAGGGTACACAGTACACTAACTTTAAATACTTCATGAGCCTGCCTGTGGTATTATTTGGATCAGAAGAAGAATACAATCACATGTCTTCAGGTAGCTATAGGTGCAACTGTGCAGGGTACACAGTACACTAACTGTAAAAATTTCAAGAGCCTGCCTGTGCTATTAATAGGATCAGAAGAAGAACACAAGCACTTGTCTTCAGGTAGCTATACTGTAGGTGCAACTGTGCAGGGTACACAGTACACTAACTGTAAATATTTCAAGAGCCTGCCTGTGCTATAAATAGGATCAGAAGAACACAAGCACTTGTCCTCAGGTAGCTATAGGTGCAACTGTGCAGGGTACACAGTACACTAACTGTAAATACTTCAAGAGCCTTCTTGTGCTATTAATAGGATCAGAAGAAGCACACAAGCACTTGTCTTCAGGTAGCTATAGGTGCAACTGTGCAAGGTACACAGTACACTAACTGTAAATAATTCAAGAGCCTGCCTGTGGTATTAATTGGATCAGAAGAAGAACACAAGCACTTGTCTTCAGGTAGCTATACTGTAGGTGCAACTGTTCAGGGTACACAGTACACTAACTGTAAATACTTCAAGAGCCTGCCTGTGCTATTAATAGGATCAGAAGAAGAACACAAGCACTTGTCTTCAGGTAGCTATACTGTAGGTGCAACTGTGCAGGGTACACATTACGCTAACTGTAAATACTTCAAGAGCCTGCCTGTGCTATTAATAGGATCAGAAGAAGAACACAAGCACTTGTCTTCAGGTAGCTATACTGTAGGTGCAACTGTTCAGGGTACACAGTACACTAACTGTAAATACTTCAAGAGCCTGCCTGTGCTATTGATAGGATCAGAAGAAGAACACAAGCACTTGTCTTCAGGTAGCTATAGGTGCAACTGTGCAGGGTACACAGTACACTAACTGTAAATACTTCAAGAGCCTGCCTGTGCTATTATTAGGATCAGAAGAAATACACAAACACTTGTCTCCAGGTAGCTATAGGTGCAACTGTGCAGGGTACACAGTACACTAACTGTAAATATTTCAAGAGCCTGCCTGTGCTATTAATAGGATCAGAAGAAGCACACAAACACTTGTCTTCAGGTAGCTATAAGTGCAACTGTGCAGGGTACACAGTACACTAACTTTAAATACTTCATGAGCCTGCCTGTGGTATTATTTGGATCAGAAGAAGAATACAATCACATGTCTTCAGGTAGCTATAGGTGCAATTGTGCAGGGTACACAGTACACTAACTGTAAAAATTTCAAGAGCCTGCCTGTGCTATTAATAGGATCAGAAGAAGAACACAAGCACTTGTCTTCAGGTAGCTATACTGTAGGTGCAACTGTGCAGGGTACACAGTACACTAACTGTAAATATTTCAAGAGCCTGCCTGTGCTATAAATAGGATCAGAAGAACACAAGCACTTGTCCTCAGGTAGCTATAGGTGCAACTGTGCAGGGTACACAGTACACTAACTGTAAATACTTCAAGAGCCTTCTTGTGCTATTAATAGGATCAGAAGAAGCACACAAGCACTTGTCTTCAGGTAGCTATAGGTGCAACTGTGCAAGGTACACAGTACACTAACTGTAAATAATTCAAGAGCCTGCCTGTGGTATTAATTGGATCAGAAGAAGAACACAAGCACTTGTCTTCAGGTAGCTATACTATAGGTGCAACTGTGCAGGGTACACAGTACACTAACTCTAAATACTTCTAGAACCTGCCTGTGCTATTAATAGGATCAGAAGAAGAACACAAGCACTTGTCTTCAGGTAGCTATACTGTAGGTGCAACTGTGCAGGGTACACATTACGCTAACTGTAAATACTTCAAGAGCCTGCCTGTGCTATTAATAGGATCAGAAGAAGAACACAAGCACTTGTCTTCAGGTAGCTATACTGTAGGTGCAACTGTTCAGGGTACACAGTACACTAACTGTAAATACTTCAAGAGCCTGCCTGTGCTATTAATAGGATCAGAAGAAGAACACAAGCACTTGTTTTCAGGTAGGTATACTGTAGGTGCAACTGTGCAGGGTACACATTATGCTAACTGTAAATACTTCAAGAGCCTGCCTGTGCTATTAGTAGGATCAGAAGAAGAACACAAGCACTTGTCTTCAGGTAGCTATACTGTAGGTGCAACTGTGCAGGGTACACATTACGCTAACTGTAAATACTTCAAGAGCCTGCCTGTGCTATTAATAGGATCAGAAGAAGAACACAAGCACTTGTCTTCAGGTAGCTATACTGTAGGTGCAACTGTGCAGGGTACACATTACGCTAACTGTAAATACTTCAAGAGCCTGCCTGTGCTATTAATAGGATCAGAAGAAGAACACAAGCACTTGTCTTCAGGTAGCTATACTGTAGGTGCAACTGTGCAGGGTACACAGTACACTACCTGTAAATACTTCAAGAGCCTGCCTGTGCTATTAATAGGATCAGAAGAAGCACACAAGCACTTGTCCTCAGGTAGCTATAGGTGCAACTGTGCAGGGTACACAGTACACTAACTGTAAATACTTCAAGAGCCTGCCTGTGCTATTAATAGGTTTAGAAGAAGAACGCAAGCACTTGTCTTCAGGTAGCTATAGGTGCAACTGTGCAGGGTACACAGTACACTAACTGTAAATACTTCAAGAGCCTGCCTGTGCTATTAATAGGATCAGAAGAAGCACACAAGCACTTGTCCTCAGGTAGCTATAGGTGCAACTGTGCAGGGTACACAGTACACTAACTGTAAATACTTCAAGAGCCTGCCTGTGCTATTAATAGGTTTAGAAGAAGAACGCAAGCACTTGTCTTCAGGTAGCTATAGGTGCAACTGTGCAGGGTACACAGTACACTAACTGTAAATACTTCAAGAGCCTGCCTGTGCAATAATAGGTTTAGAAGTGGCACACAAGCACTTGTCTTCAGGTAGCTATACTGTAGGTGCAACTGTGCAGGGTACACAGTGCACTAAGTGTAAATACTTCAAGAGCCTGCCTGTGCTATTAATAGGATCAGAAGAAGAACGCAAGCACTTGTCTTCAGGTAGCTATACTGTAGGTGCAACTGTGCAGGGTACACAGTACACTAACTGTAAATACTTCAAGAGCCTGCCTGTGCTATTAATAGGATCAGAAGAAGCACACAAGCACTTGTCTTCAGGTAGCTATAGGTGCAACTGTGCAGGGTACACAGTACACTAACTGTAAATACTTCAAGAGCCTGCCTGTGCTATTAATAGGATCAGAAGAAGCACACAAGCACTTGTCCTCAGGTAGCTATAGGTGCAACTGTGCAGGGTACACAGTACACTAACTGTAAATACTTCAAGAGCCTTCCTGTGCTATTAATAGGTTCAGAAGAAGCACACAAGCACTTGTCTTCAGGTAGCTATAGGTGCAACTGTGCAGGGTATACAGTACACTAACTGTAAATACTTCAAGAGCCTGCCTGTGCTATTAATAGGATCAGAAGAAGAACACAAGCACTTGTCTTCAGGTAGCTACACTGTAGGTGCAATTGTGCAGGGTACACAGTACACTAACTGTAAATACTTCAAGAGCCTGCCTGTGCTATTAATAGTATCAGAAGAAGAACACAAGCACTTGTCTTCAGGTAGCTATAGGTGCAACTGTGCAGGGTACACAGTACACTAACTGTAAATACTTCAAGAGCCTGCCTGTGCTATTATTAGGATCAGAAGAAGCACACAAACACTTGTCTCCAGATAGCTATAGGTGCAACTGTGCAGGGTACACAGTACACTAACTTTAAATACTTCAAGAGCCTGCCTGTGCTATTAATAGGATCAGAAGAAGCACACAAACACTTGTCTTCAGGTAGCTATAGGTGCAACTGTGCAGGGTACACAGTACACTACCTGTAAATACTTCAAGAGCCTGCCTGTGCTATTAATAGGATCAGAAGAAGCACACAAGCACTTGTCTTCAGGTAGCTATAGGTGCAACTGTGCAGGGTACACAGTACACTAACTGTAAATACTTCAAGAGCCTGCCTGTGCTATTAATAGGATCAGAAGAAGCACACAAGCACTTGTCCTCAGGTAGCTATAGGTGCAACTGTGCAGGGTACACAGTACACTAACTGTAAATACTTCAAGAGCCTGCCTGTGCTATTAATAGGTTTAGAAGAAGAACGCAAGCACTTGTCTTCAGGTAGCTATAGGTGCAACTGTGCAGGGTACACAGTACACTAACTGTAAATACTTCAAGAGCCTGCCTGTGCTATTAATAGGTTTAGAAGTGGCACACAAGCACTTGTCTTCAGGTAGCTATACTGTAGGTGCAACTGTGCAGGGTACACAGTGCACTAAGTGTAAATACTTCAAGAGCCTGCCTGTGCTATTAATAGGATCAGAAGAAGAACGCAAGCACTTGTCTTCAGGTAGCTATACTGTAGGTGCAACTGTGCAGGGTACACAGTACACTAACTGTAAATACTTCAAGAGCCTGCCTGTGCTATTAATAGGATCAGAAGAAGCACACAAGCACTTGTCTTCAGGTAGCTATAGGTGCAACTGTGCAGGGTACACAGTACACTAACTGTAAATACTTCAAGAGCCTGCCTGTGCTATTAATAGGATCAGAAGAAGCACACAAGCACTTGTCCTCAGGTAGCTATAGGTGCAACTGTGCAGGGTACACAGTACACTAACTGTAAATACTTCAAGAGCCTTCCTGTGCTATTAATAGGTTCAGAAGAAGCACACAAGCACTTGTCTTCAGGTAGCTATAGGTGCAACTGTGCAGGGTATACAGTACACTAACTGTAAATACTTCAAGAGCCTGCCTGTGCTATTAATAGGATCAGAAGAAGAACACAAGCACTTGTCTTCAGGTAGCTACACTGTAGGTGCAATTGTGCAGGGTACACAGTACACTAACTGTAAATACTTCAAGAGCCTGCCTGTGCTATTAATAGTATCAGAAGAAGAACACAAGCACTTGTCTTCAGGTAGCTATAGGTGCAACTGTGCAGGGTACACAGTACACTAACTGTAAATACTTCAAGAGCCTGCCTGTGCTATTATTAGGATCAGAAGAAGCACACAAACACTTGTCTCCAGATAGCTATAGGTGCAACTGTGCAGGGTACACAGTACACTAACTTTAAATACTTCAAGAGCCTGCCTGTGCTATTAATAGGATCAGAAGAAGCACACAAACACTTGTGTTCAGGTAGCTATAGGTGCAACTGTGCAGGGTACACAGTACACTAACTGTAAATACTTCAAGAGCCTGCCTGTGGTATTAATTGGATCAGAAGAAGAACACAAGCACTGGTCTTCAGGTAGCTATAGGTGCAACTGTGCAGGGTACACAGTACACTAACTGTAAAAATTTCAAGAGCCTGCCTGTGCTATTAATAGGATCAGAAGAAGAACACAAGCCCTTGTCTTCAGGTAGCTATACTGTAGGTGCAACTGTGCAGGGTTCACAGTACACTAACTGTAAATACTTCAAGAGCCTGCCTGTGCTATTAATAGGATCAGAAGAAGAACACGAGCACTTGTCTTCAGGTAGCTATACTGTAGGTGCAACTGTGCAGGGTACACAGTACACTAACTGTAAATATTTCAAGAGCCTGCCTGTGCTATAAATAGGATCAGAAGAACACAAGCACTTGTCCTCAGGTAGCTATAGGTGCAACTGTGCAGGGTACACAGTACACTAACTGTAAATACTTCAAGAGCCTGCCTGTGCTATTAATAGAATCAGAAGAAGCACACAAGCACTTTTCTTCAGGTAGCTATAGGTGCAACTGTGCAGGGTACACAGTAAACTAACTGTAAATACTTCAAGAGCCTGCTTGTGCTATTAATAGGATCAGAAGAAGCACACAAGCACTTGTCTTCAGGTAGCTATAGGTGCAACTGTGCAAGGTACACAGTACACTAACTGTAAATACTTCAAGAGCCTGCCTGTGGTATTAATTGGATCAGAAAAAGAACACAAGCACTTATCTTCAGGTAGCTATAGCTGCAACTGTGCAGGGTACACTGTACACTAACTGCAAATATTTCAAGAGCCTGCCTGTGCTATTAATAGGATCAGAAGAAGCACACAAGCACTTGTCCTCAGGTAGCTATAGGTGCAACTGTGCAGGGTACACAGTACACTAACTGTAAATACTTCAAGAGACTGCCTGTGCTATTAATAGGTTCAGAAGAAGCACACAAGCACTTGTCTTCAGGTAGCTATACTGTAGGTGCAACTGTGCAGGGTACACAGTACACTAACTGTAAATACTTCAAGAGCCTGCCTGTGCTATTAATAGGATCAGAAGAACGCAAGCACGTGTCTTCAGGTAGCTATACTGTAGGTGCAACTGTGCAGGGTACACAGTACACTAACTGTAAATACTTCAAGAGCCTGCCTGTGCTTTTAATAGGATCAGAAGAAGCACACACGCACTTGTCTTCAGGTAGCTATAGGTGCAACGGTGCAGGGTACACAGTACACTAACTGTAAATAATTTAAGAGCCTGCCTGTGCTATTAATAGGATCAGAAGAAGAACACAAGCACTTGTCTTCAGGTAGCTATACTATAGGTGCAACTGTGCAGGGTACACAGTACACTAACTCTAAATACTTCTAGAACCTGCCTGTGCTATTAATAGGATGAGAAGAAGAACACAAGCACTTGTCTTCAGGTAGCTATACTGTAGGTGCAACTGTGCAGGGTACACATTACGCTAACTGTAAATACTTCAAGAGCCTGCCTGTGCTATTAATAGGATCAGAAGAAGAACACAAGCACTTGTCTTCAGGTAGCTATACTGTAGGTGCAACTGTTCAGGGTACACAGTACACTAACTGTAAATACTTCAAGAGCCTGCCTGTGCTATTAATAGGATCAGAAGAAGAACACAAGCACTTGTCTTCAGGTAGCTATACTGTAGGTGCAACTGTGCAGGGTACACATTACGCTAACTGTAAATACTTCAAGAGCCTGCCTGTGCTATTAATAGGATCAGAAGAAGAACACAAGCACTTGTCTTCAGGTAGCTATACTGTAGGTGCAACTGTGCAGGGTACACAGTACACTAACTGTAAATATTTCAAGAGCCTGCCTGTGCTATTAATAGGATCAGAAGAAGCACACAAACACTTGTCTTCAGGTAGCTATAAGTGCAACTGTGCAGGGTACACAGTACACTAACTTTAAATACTTCATGAGCCTGCCTGTGGTATTATTTGGATCAGAAGAAGAATACAATCACATGTCTTCAGGTAGCTATAGGTGCAATTGTGCAGGGTACACAGTACACTAACTGTAAAAATTTCAAGAGCCTGCCTGTGCTATTAATAGGATCAGAAGAAGAACACAAGCACTTGTCTTCAGGTAGCTATACTGTAGGTGCAACTGTGCAGGGTACACAGTACACTAACTGTAAATATTTCAAGAGCCTGCCTGTGCTATAAATAGGATCAGAAGAACACAAGCACTTGTCCTCAGGTAGCTATAGGTGCAACTGTGCAGGGTACACAGTACACTAACTGTAAATACTTCAAGAGCCTTCTTGTGCTATTAATAGGATCAGAAGAAGCACACAAGCACTTGTCTTCAGGTAGCTATAGGTGCAACTGTGCAAGGTACACAGTACACTAACTGTAAATAATTCAAGAGCCTGCCTGTGGTATTAATTGGATCAGAAGAAGAACACAAGCACTTGTCTTCAGGTAGCTATACTATAGGTGCAACTGTGCAGGGTACACAGTACACTAACTCTAAATACTTCTAGAACCTGCCTGTGCTATTAATAGGATCAGAAGAAGAACACAAGCACTTGTCTTCAGGTAGCTATACTGTAGGTGCAACTGTGCAGGGTACACATTACGCTAACTGTAAATACTTCAAGAGCCTGCCTGTGCTATTAATAGGATCAGAAGAAGAACACAAGCACTTGTCTTCAGGTAGCTATACTGTAGGTGCAACTGTTCAGGGTACACAGTACACTAACTGTAAATACTTCAAGAGCCTGCCTGTGCTATTAATAGGATCAGAAGAAGAACACAAGCACTTGTTTTCAGGTAGGTATACTGTAGGTGCAACTGTGCAGGGTACACATTATGCTAACTGTAAATACTTCAAGAGCCTGCCTGTGCTATTAGTAGGATCAGAAGAAGAACACAAGCACTTGTCTTCAGGTAGCTATACTGTAGGTGCAACTGTGCAGGGTACACATTACGCTAACTGTAAATACTTCAAGAGCCTGCCTGTGCTATTAATAGGATCAGAAGAAGAACACAAGCACTTGTCTTCAGGTAGCTATACTGTAGGTGCAACTGTGCAGGGTACACATTACGCTAACTGTAAATACTTCAAGAGCCTGCCTGTGCTATTAATAGGATCAGAAGAAGAACACAAGCACTTGTCTTCAGGTAGCTATACTGTAGGTGCAACTGTGCAGGGTACACAGTACACTACCTGTAAATACTTCAAGAGCCTGCCTGTGCTATTAATAGGATCAGAAGAAGCACACAAGCACTTGTCCTCAGGTAGCTATAGGTGCAACTGTGCAGGGTACACAGTACACTAACTGTAAATACTTCAAGAGCCTGCCTGTGCTATTAATAGGTTTAGAAGAAGAACGCAAGCACTTGTCTTCAGGTAGCTATAGGTGCAACTGTGCAGGGTACACAGTACACTAACTGTAAATACTTCAAGAGCCTGCCTGTGCTATTAATAGGATCAGAAGAAGCACACAAGCACTTGTCCTCAGGTAGCTATAGGTGCAACTGTGCAGGGTACACAGTACACTAACTGTAAATACTTCAAGAGCCTGCCTGTGCTATTAATAGGTTTAGAAGAAGAACGCAAGCACTTGTCTTCAGGTAGCTATAGGTGCAACTGTGCAGGGTACACAGTACACTAACTGTAAATACTTCAAGAGCCTGCCTGTGCAATAATAGGTTTAGAAGTGGCACACAAGCACTTGTCTTCAGGTAGCTATACTGTAGGTGCAACTGTGCAGGGTACACAGTGCACTAAGTGTAAATACTTCAAGAGCCTGCCTGTGCTATTAATAGGATCAGAAGAAGAACGCAAGCACTTGTCTTCAGGTAGCTATACTGTAGGTGCAACTGTGCAGGGTACACAGTACACTAACTGTAAATACTTCAAGAGCCTGCCTGTGCTATTAATAGGATCAGAAGAAGCACACAAGCACTTGTCTTCAGGTAGCTATAGGTGCAACTGTGCAGGGTACACAGTACACTAACTGTAAATACTTCAAGAGCCTGCCTGTGCTATTAATAGGATCAGAAGAAGCACACAAGCACTTGTCCTCAGGTAGCTATAGGTGCAACTGTGCAGGGTACACAGTACACTAACTGTAAATACTTCAAGAGCCTTCCTGTGCTATTAATAGGTTCAGAAGAAGCACACAAGCACTTGTCTTCAGGTAGCTATAGGTGCAACTGTGCAGGGTATACAGTACACTAACTGTAAATACTTCAAGAGCCTGCCTGTGCTATTAATAGGATCAGAAGAAGAACACAAGCACTTGTCTTCAGGTAGCTACACTGTAGGTGCAATTGTGCAGGGTACACAGTACACTAACTGTAAATACTTCAAGAGCCTGCCTGTGCTATTAATAGTATCAGAAGAAGAACACAAGCACTTGTCTTCAGGTAGCTATAGGTGCAACTGTGCAGGGTACACAGTACACTAACTGTAAATACTTCAAGAGCCTGCCTGTGCTATTATTAGGATCAGAAGAAGCACACAAACACTTGTCTCCAGATAGCTATAGGTGCAACTGTGCAGGGTACACAGTACACTAACTTTAAATACTTCAAGAGCCTGCCTGTGCTATTAATAGGATCAGAAGAAGCACACAAACACTTGTCTTCAGGTAGCTATAGGTGCAACTGTGCAGGGTACACAGTACACTACCTGTAAATACTTCAAGAGCCTGCCTGTGCTATTAATAGGATCAGAAGAAGCACACAAGCACTTGTCTTCAGGTAGCTATAGGTGCAACTGTGCAGGGTACACAGTACACTAACTGTAAATACTTCAAGAGCCTGCCTGTGCTATTAATAGGATCAGAAGAAGCACACAAGCACTTGTCCTCAGGTAGCTATAGGTGCAACTGTGCAGGGTACACAGTACACTAACTGTAAATACTTCAAGAGCCTGCCTGTGCTATTAATAGGTTTAGAAGAAGAACGCAAGCACTTGTCTTCAGGTAGCTATAGGTGCAACTGTGCAGGGTACACAGTACACTAACTGTAAATACTTCAAGAGCCTGCCTGTGCTATTAATAGGTTTAGAAGTGGCACACAAGCACTTGTCTTCAGGTAGCTATACTGTAGGTGCAACTGTGCAGGGTACACAGTGCACTAAGTGTAAATACTTCAAGAGCCTGCCTGTGCTATTAATAGGATCAGAAGAAGAACGCAAGCACTTGTCTTCAGGTAGCTATACTGTAGGTGCAACTGTGCAGGGTACACAGTACACTAACTGTAAATACTTCAAGAGCCTGCCTGTGCTATTAATAGGATCAGAAGAAGCACACAAGCACTTGTCTTCAGGTAGCTATAGGTGCAACTGTGCAGGGTACACAGTACACTAACTGTAAATACTTCAAGAGCCTGCCTGTGCTATTAATAGGATCAGAAGAAGCACACAAGCACTTGTCCTCAGGTAGCTATAGGTGCAACTGTGCAGGGTACACAGTACACTAACTGTAAATACTTCAAGAGCCTTCCTGTGCTATTAATAGGTTCAGAAGAAGCACACAAGCACTTGTCTTCAGGTAGCTATAGGTGCAACTGTGCAGGGTATACAGTACACTAACTGTAAATACTTCAAGAGCCTGCCTGTGCTATTAATAGGATCAGAAGAAGAACACAAGCACTTGTCTTCAGGTAGCTACACTGTAGGTGCAATTGTGCAGGGTACACAGTACACTAACTGTAAATACTTCAAGAGCCTGCCTGTGCTATTAATAGTATCAGAAGAAGAACACAAGCACTTGTCTTCAGGTAGCTATAGGTGCAACTGTGCAGGGTACACAGTACACTAACTGTAAATACTTCAAGAGCCTGCCTGTGCTATTATTAGGATCAGAAGAAGCACACAAACACTTGTCTCCAGATAGCTATAGGTGCAACTGTGCAGGGTACACAGTACACTAACTTTAAATACTTCAAGAGCCTGCCTGTGCTATTAATAGGATCAGAAGAAGCACACAAACACTTGTGTTCAGGTAGCTATAGGTGCAACTGTGCAGGGTACACAGTACACTAACTGTAAATACTTCAAGAGCCTGCCTGTGGTATTAATTGGATCAGAAGAAGAACACAAGCACTGGTCTTCAGGTAGCTATAGGTGCAACTGTGCAGGGTACACAGTACACTAACTGTAAAAATTTCAAGAGCCTGCCTGTGCTATTAATAGGATCAGAAGAAGAACACAAGCCCTTGTCTTCAGGTAGCTATACTGTAGGTGCAACTGTGCAGGGTTCACAGTACACTAACTGTAAATACTTCAAGAGCCTGCCTGTGCTATTAATAGGATCAGAAGAAGAACACGAGCACTTGTCTTCAGGTAGCTATACTGTAGGTGCAACTGTGCAGGGTACACAGTACACTAACTGTAAATATTTCAAGAGCCTGCCTGTGCTATAAATAGGATCAGAAGAACACAAGCACTTGTCCTCAGGTAGCTATAGGTGCAACTGTGCAGGGTACACAGTACACTAACTGTAAATACTTCAAGAGCCTGCCTGTGCTATTAATAGAATCAGAAGAAGCACACAAGCACTTTTCTTCAGGTAGCTATAGGTGCAACTGTGCAGGGTACACAGTAAACTAACTGTAAATACTTCAAGAGCCTGCTTGTGCTATTAATAGGATCAGAAGAAGCACACAAGCACTTGTCTTCAGGTAGCTATAGGTGCAACTGTGCAAGGTACACAGTACACTAACTGTAAATACTTCAAGAGCCTGCCTGTGGTATTAATTGGATCAGAAAAAGAACACAAGCACTTATCTTCAGGTAGCTATAGCTGCAACTGTGCAGGGTACACTGTACACTAACTGCAAATATTTCAAGAGCCTGCCTGTGCTATTAATAGGATCAGAAGAAGCACACAAGCACTTGTCCTCAGGTAGCTATAGGTGCAACTGTGCAGGGTACACAGTACACTAACTGTAAATACTTCAAGAGACTGCCTGTGCTATTAATAGGTTCAGAAGAAGCACACAAGCACTTGTCTTCAGGTAGCTATACTGTAGGTGCAACTGTGCAGGGTACACAGTACACTAACTGTAAATACTTCAAGAGCCTGCCTGTGCTATTAATAGGATCAGAAGAACGCAAGCACGTGTCTTCAGGTAGCTATACTGTAGGTGCAACTGTGCAGGGTACACAGTACACTAACTGTAAATACTTCAAGAGCCTGCCTGTGCTTTTAATAGGATCAGAAGAAGCACACACGCACTTGTCTTCAGGTAGCTATAGGTGCAACGGTGCAGGGTACACAGTACACTAACTGTAAATAATTTAAGAGCCTGCCTGTGCTATTAATAGGATCAGAAGAAGAACACAAGCACTTGTCTTCAGGTAGCTATACTATAGGTGCAACTGTGCAGGGTACACAGTACACTAACTCTAAATACTTCTAGAACCTGCCTGTGCTATTAATAGGATGAGAAGAAGAACACAAGCACTTGTCTTAAGGTAGCTATACTGTAGGTGCAACTGTGCAGGGTACACATTACGCTAACTGTAAATACTTCAAGAGCCTGCCTGTGCTATTAATAGGATCAGAAGAAGAACACAAGCACTTGTCTTCAGGTAGCTATACTGTAGGTGCAACTGTTCAGGGTACACAGTACACTAACTGTAAATACTTCAAGAGCCTGCCTGTGCTATTAATAGGATCAGAAGAAGAACACAAGCACTTGTCTTCAGGTAGCTATACTGTAGGTGCAACTGTGCAGGGTACACATTACGCTAACTGTAAATACTTCAAGAGCCTGCCTGTGCTATTAATAGGATCAGAAGAAGAACACAAGCACTTGTCTTCAGGTAGCTATACTGTAGGTGCAACTGTGCAGGGTACACATTACGCTAACTGTAAATACTTCAAGAGCCTGCCTGTGCTATTAATAGGATCAGAAGAAGAACACAAGCACTTGTCTTCAGGTAGCTATACTGTAGGTGCAACTGTGCAGGGTACACATTACGCTAACTGTAAATACTTCAAGAGCCTGCCTGTGCTATTAATAGGATCAGAAGAAGAACACAAGCACTTGTCTTCAGGTAGCTATACTGTAGGTGCAACTGTTCAGGGTACACAGTACACTAACTGTAAATACTTCAAGAGCCTGCCTGTGCTATTAATAGGATCAGAAGAAGAACACAAGCACTTGTCTTCAGGTAGCTATACTGTAGGTGCAACTGTGCAGGGTACACATTACGCCAACTGTAAATACTTCAAGAGCCTGCCTGTGCTATTAATAGGATCAGAAGAAGAACACAAGCACTTGTCTTCAGGTAGCTATACTGTAGGTGCAACTGTTCAGGGTACACAGTACACTAACTGTAAATACTTCAAGAGCCTGCCTGTGCTATTGATAGGATCAGAAGAAGAACACAAGCACTTGTCTTCAGGTAGCTATAGGTGCAACTGTGCAGGGTACACAGTACACTAACTGTAAATACTTCAAGAGCCTGCCTGTGCTATTATTAGGATCAGAAGAAGCACACAAACACTTGTCTCCAGGTAGCTATAGGTGCAACTGTGCAGGGTACACAGTACACTAACTGTAAATATTTCAAGAGCCTGCCTGTGCTATTAATAGGATCAGAAGAAGCACACAAACACTTGTCTTCAGGTAGCTATAAGTGCAACTGTGCAGGGTACACAGTACACTAACTTTAAATACTTCATGAGCCTGCCTGTGCTATTAATAGGATCAGAAGAAGAACACAAGCACTTGTCTTCAGGTAGCTATACTGTAGGTGCAACTGTGCAGGGTACACAGTACACTAACTGTAAATATTTCAAGAGCCTGCCTGTGCTATAAATAGGATCAGAGGAACACAAGCACTTGTCCTCAGGTAGCTATAGGTGCAACTGTGCAGGGTACACAGTACACTAACTGTAAATACTTCAAGAGCCTTCTTGTGCTATTAATAGGATCAGAAGAAGCACACAAGCACTTATCTTCAGGTAGCTATAGGTGCAACTGTGCAAGGTACACAGTACACTAACTGTAAATAATTCAAGAGCCTGCCTGTGGTATTAATTGGATCAGAAGAAGAACACAAGCACTTGTCTTCAGGTAGCTATACTATAGGTGCAACTGTGCAGGGTACACAGTACACTAACTCTAAATACTTCTAGAACCTGCCTGTGCTATTAATAGGATCAGAAGAAGAACACAAGCACTTGTCTTCAGGTAGCTATACTGTAGGTGCAACTGTGCAGGGTACACATTACGCTAACTGTAAATACTTCAAGAGCCTGCCTGTGCTATTAATAGGATCAGAAGAAGAACACAGGCACTTGTCTTCAGGTAGCTATACTGTAGGTGCAACTGTTCAGGGTACACAGTACACTAACTGTAAATACTTCAAGAGCCTGCCTGTGCTATTAATAGGATCAGAAGAAGAACACAAGCACTTGTCTTCAGGTAGCTATACTGTAGGTGCAACTGTGCAGGGTACACATTACGCTAACTGTAAATACTTCAAGAGCCTGCCTGTGCTATTAATAGGATCAGAAGAAGAACACAAGCACTTGTCTTCAGGTAGCTATACTGTAGGTGCAACTGTGCAGGGTACACATTACGCTAACTGTAAATACTTCAAGAGCCTGCCTGTGCTATTAATAGGATCAGAAGAAGAACACAAGCACTTGTCTTCAGGTAGCTATACTGTAGGTGCAACTGTGCAGGGTACACATTACGCTAACTGTAAATACTTCAAGAGCCTGCCTGTGCTATTAATAGGATCGGAAGAAGAACACAAGCACTTGTCTTCAGGTAGCTATACTGTAGGTGCAACTGTTCAGGGTACACAGTACACTAACTGTAAATACTTCAAGAGCCTGCCTGTGCTATTAATAGGATCAGAAGAAGAACACAAGCACTTGTCTTCAGGTAGCTATACTGTAGGTGCAACTGTGCTGGGTACACATTACGCTAACTGTAAATACTTCAAGAGCCTGCCTGTGCTATTAATAGGATCAGAAGAAGAACACAAGCACTTGTCTTCAGGTAGCTATACTGTAGGTGCAACTGTTCAGGGTACACAGTACACTAACTGTAAATACTTCAAGAGCCTGCCTGTGCTATTGATAGGATCAGAAGAAGAACACAAGCACTTGTCTTCAGGTAGCTATAGGTGCAACTGTGCAGGGTACACAGTACACTAACTGTAAATACTTCAAGAGCCTGCCTGTGCTATTATTAGGATCAGAAGAAGCACACAAACACTTGTCTCCAGGTAGCTATAGGTGCAACTGTGCAGGGTACACAGTACACTAACTGTAAATATTTCAAGAGCCTGCCTGTGCTATTAATAGGATCAGAAGAAGCACACAAACACTTGTCTTCAGGTAGCTATAAGTGCAACTGTGCAGGGTACACAGTACACTAACTTTAAATACTTCATGAGCCTGCCTGTGGTATTATTTGGATCAGAAGAAGAATACAATCACATGTCTTCAGGTAGCTATAGGTGCAACTGTGCAGGGTACACAGTACACTAACTGTAAAAATTTCAAGAGCCTGCCTGTGCTATTAATAGGATCAGAAGAAGAACACAAGCACTTGTCTTCAGGTAGCTATACTGTAGGTGCAACTGTGCAGGGTACACAGTACACTAACTGTAAATATTTCAAGAGCCTGCCTGTGCTATAAATAGGATCAGAAGAACACAAGCACTTGTCCTCAGGTAGCTATAGGTGCAACTGTGCAGGGTACACAGTACACTAACTGTAAATACTTCAAGAGCCTTCTTGTGCTATTAATATGATCAGAAGAAGCACACAAGCACTTGTCTTCAGGTAGCTATAGGTGCAACTGTGCAAGGTACACAGTACACTAACTGTAAATAATTCAAGAGCCTGCCTGTGGTATTAATTGGATCAGAAGAAGAACACAAGCACTTGTCTTCAGGTAGCTATAGCTGCAACTGTGCAGGGTACATAGTACACTAACTGTAAATATTTCAAGAGCCTGCCTGTGCTATTAATAGGATCAGAAGAAGAACACAAACACTTGTCTTCAGGTAGCTATACTGTAGGTTCAGCTGTGCAGGGTACACAATACACTAACTGTAAATACTTCAAGAGCCTGCCTGTGCTATTAATAAGATCAGAAGAAGAACACAAGCACTTGTCTTCAGGTAGCTATAATGTAAGTGTAACTGTGCAGGGTACTCAGTACACTAATTGTAAATACTGTAAACACACCTGCCTGTCAGTATATTAGGAAGAGAATAACAGGTACGGATCTAGCTAAACTGAATACAGTGAATATATATATATATATATATATATATATATATATACACACAATACACAACACCTGGGATGCATATATATACACAATACACTGTAAGTGCAGCTGACTCGACCTGCCTACTCTATCTAACTTAAATCAAATTACACTTTCTGTCTATCTATCTCTCTCCGCCGCTGCAACACACTAAACAAGGCCCCCACAAAGGCGGCCTTATATAGTGTGGGGCGTGTACTAAACCCCCTGAGCCATAACTGGAAAAAGCCACCTCTTTACACATGGCGCTGTGATTGGCCAAGCATGCGGGTCATAGTGCATGCTTGGCCAATCATCAGCCAGCAATGCACTGCGATGCCTCAGTGAATTGTGGGCCGTGAGGCGCCACTTGAATTTGGTCCGAACGGCCCATATCGTTAGCAATTCGACGAACGGTCGAACAGGCGATGTTCGAGTCGAACATGGGTTTGACTCGAACTCGAAGCTCATCCCTATTAGCTAAGCATGCACTATGACCCGCATGCTTGGCCAATCACAGCGCCGTCTGCACAGAGAGCCGTAATTGGCCAAAGCCAGGGTGGCTTTGGCCAATTATGGCTCAGGGGGTTTAGTACACGCCCTACACTATATAAGGCCATCTGCGTGGTGGCCTTGTGTAGTGTGTTGCGGCGGCAGCGGAGAGACAGACAGAGAGACAGTGTCATTTGATTTAAGTTAGAGTAGGCAGGCGAGTCAGTTAGCTGCACTTACAGTGTATCGTGTATATATATGCATCCTAGGTGTTGTATATATATATATATATATATATATATATATATATATATATATATATACACTGTATTCAGTTTAGGTTGATCAGTTCCTGTTATTCTCTTCCTACTGACAGGCAGGCAGGTGTTTTTACAGTATTTACAGCTACCTGAAGAAAATTGCTGGTGTTCTTCTGATCCTATTAGTCCTATTAGCTACAGTATTCACAGTTATGCCCTGTACACACGATAGGATTTTCCGATGGAAAATGTGTGATAGGACCTTGTTGTCGGAAATTCCTACCGTGTGTAGGCTCCATCACACATTTTCCATAGGAATTTCCGACACACAAAGTTTGAGAGCTTGCTATATATGTGTCCATCACACATTTTCCATAGGAATTTCCGACACACAAAGTTTGAGAGCTTGCTATAAAATTTTCCGACAACAAAATCCGTTGTCGGAAATTCAGATTGTATGTACACAAATCCAACGCACAAAGTGCCACGCAAACACGTTAAAAATGTACCAGTTCAAAATTACAAACAGATTCTACTTAACAACAAACCTACAGTCCCTGTCTTGTTTGCACCGCCTGTATACTGCTGTTCAGAGTATATAGAGCCTGGGGACCCCACACCTTTCCTTTTTTAATTTGGGTGCGGGGTTCCCCTTAATATCCATACAAGACCCAAAGGGCTTGGTAATGGACTTGGGGGTACCCATGCCGTTTGTCTCACTGATTTTCATCTATATTGCCAGGACCTCACATTACATTAAAGCTCCAAGCAGTTTTAAATGACTTTTTTCCTTTAAATATGACATTTTGTGCAGGGACTGTTCTAAGCATGGGAAACACACGCCACTTTACAGGCATACTATAGACACCCCCAGGTACGATATTTAAAGGAATATTTCACTTTTTTTTTTTTTTACTTTAAGCATCATTAAAATCACTGCTCCCGAAAAAACGGCCGTTTTTAAAAGCTTTTTTTGCATTGATACATGTCCCCTGGGGCAGGACCCAGGTCCCCAAACCCTTTTTAGGACAATACCATGCAAATTAACCTTTAAAATGAGCACTTTTGATTTTGAATGTTCGCGTCCCATAGACGTCAATGGGGTTCTAACGTTCGTGCAAATTTTCGGTCCGTTCGCAGGTTCTGGTGCGAACCGAACTGGGGGGTGTTCGGCTCATCCCTACTGAAGACAATTTCTGTTGTTCTGATCCTATTAATACCACATCCAGGCAGCTGCAGTATTTACAGTTAGTGCACTGTGTCCTCTGCACAGTGTGCACCTAAAGCTACCTGAAGAAAATTGGTGGTGTTCTTCTGATCCTATTAGTACCACAGGCAGGCAGGTGCAGTATTTACAGTTACTGTACTGCGTCCTCTGCACAGTGTGCACCTAAAGCTACCTGAAGACAATTGCTGTTGTTCTGATCCTATTAATACCACAGGCAGGCAGCTACAGTATTTACAGTTAGTGTACTGTGTCCTCTGCACAGTGTGCACCTAAACCTACCTGAAGACAATTGCTGGTGTTCTCATACTAATAATACTACAGGCAGGCAGTTGATTTTGCTAGCTGCAGTATCAATATATATATATATATATACATCCCTGCTTTGTGCAGCTACATCTCACTGTTGGCCATTAGTATGTCTGGAAGGCCAATAAGGGGAGGCAGACAGTCACAAGCCAATAAAAGAGGGGAAGCAGGCTTTATGTCTAGAGGCAACAGTGCTGGTCGTGGAGATGGTGCATCCTCATCAGCACATGGCGGTGGGACACGCGCGTCCTTTTTTTTGACAGCTGGCCATGTTGAGCCGCAACATGCGGAAGACTTGGTAGAGTGGATGACCAAGCTGTCCTCACCCTCTCTCACCCAGGCTCAGGGTACTCTGTCTGGTAAAGCAGCTGCCAACCCGGCCTCTTCCCTTGGCTCAATGGCATCAGTCACTTCTTCCCTAGCCCCACCATGTCTTCCCGAGGAGTCCCCCGAACTGTTTGACCACAGTGTTGGGTACATGCTCCAGGAGGATGCCCAGCATTTTGAAGGCTCCGATGATGGTACCCAGCTAGAGGAAGGCAGTAACATAAGCCCAGAGAGAGGGGGTGCCCAAGAAGGACAGCAATCTAGCAGTCTTATTCCCCCAGCTGCAGCATACTGCCAGCTTTGCTCCAGTGATGAGGAGGGAGTGGATGATGAGGTCACTGACTCCACGTGGGTGCCTGATAGGAGAGAGGAAGAGGAGGAGGAGGCACATCTCCGAGGCAGGATGCCCTTCAGGGGCCAGCTTAAGGGCAGCACGCTGACTGCATCACACCGCAGAGCTCTGCATGTGTAGGACGCTGCTGTCTCTGCACATTATTCCAAAAGTTCTTTGGTGTGGGCCTTTTTTGAGACGAGTGCATCAGATCCCACTGCTGCTATTTGCAACATGTCTCAAGCGTACCTCGCGTGGCCAAAACATCACCCGCTTGGGCACCACATGCTTGACCAGACATATGTCGACCTGCCATGCAGTTCGTTGGCAAGCGTACCTAAAAGACCCACACCAAAGAACAAAGCGGACCTCTCCTTGCTCCTCATCAGCTGGGATCTCCAACCCCACTATACCTTCAGTCCTCTCTGAAACCTGCACTGAGAGGAATGATGGTGTAGAATTAGGTGTGTCACAGCCAAGTACTTGCGGGCAATCTGCTGTCAGTACACCGATGTCAGATTGTACCAGGCAAATTTCCCCGCCCCAGCTGCTGCACCGCCAAAAGAAGTTCGCTCCCAGCCATCCACATGCCCAGCGGTTGAATGCTAGCTTGGCTAAATTGCTAGCACTTCAACTGCTGCCTTTTCAGTTGTAGACTCTGCCCCCTTCTGTGAGTTTGTGGAATGTGCGGTTCCTCAGTGGCAGGTTCCCAAACGCCACTTTTTCTCACGGAAGGTGATTCCGGCTCTCTACCGGTATGTGGAAGGCAATGTCTTGGCCTCGCTGGACAGGGCGGTCAGCGGTAAGGTGCATATTACCGCTGACTCATGGTCCAGCCGGCATGGACAGGGATGTTACCTATCTTTCACCGCGCACTGGGTCACTCTTCTGGCAGCTGGGAAGGATGCAGGATAGGGTGCAGTAGCTTTGGAGGTTGTTCCACCACCATGCCTCCAAAATTCTACTAGTGGTGATTCTGCCACACCTCTCTCCTCCACCCCCTCCTCTTCTTCTTCCTCCATGGCCTCTTCCTGTGCTGATTTGTCCTTGGAACCAGCGGGGCTCCGTAGGTGTTCAAGGGGCTATGCAAGCACGCAGGCAAAAAGATGCCATGCGGTGCTTGAGCTGGTGTGCTTGGGGGACAGGAGCCACACTGGGGCAGAGATTCTGTCAGCTCTGCAGGGGCAGGTTCAGAGGTGGTTGATGCCACGCCAGCTTAAGCCAGGTATGGTGGTTTGTGACAATGGCACCAACCTCCTGTCCGCCCTCCAACTGACCCATGTGCCCTGTTTGGCTCACGTCCTTAACTTGGTTTTGCAGCGGTTCTTGGGCAGGTACCCGGGCTTACAGGATGTCCTGAGGCAGGCCAGGAAAGTCTGTGTGCATTTCCGCAGGTCATATAATGCCAGTGCTCGGCTGGCTGACCTCCAAAAGGAATTTAACCTGCCCAAGAACCGCCTAATCTGTGACATGCCCACCAGGTGGAACTCAACGTTGGCCATGCTGCAGTGGCTGCACATGCAGCAGAGGGCCATCAATGAGTACCTATGCGACTATGGCACCAGGACAGGGTCAGGGGACCTTGTTTTTTATCCCCACACCAGTGGGCTATGATCAGGGATGCATGCACTGTCCTGTCACCATTTGAGGAGGCCACGAGGATGGTGAGCAGTGACAGTGCATGCATCAGTGACACTGTCCCTCTTGTCCACCTGTTGGAGCACACACTGCATGGAATAATGGAGAGGGCACTTGAGGCAGAACAGAGGGAGGAAGAGGAGGACTTCCTTACCTCTCAAGGCCTCCTTTATCCAGACAGTGTTCCTGCGTGCCCGCCAATCACACAGGAAGAAGAGGAGGAGGAGGATTGTGTCATTTTGGAGGTAGAGCATGGCACTCAACATCAGCAGCAGTCTTCAAGGGATCATTTACAGTCCGAAGAACCCCATGGACTTGTACGTGGCTTAGAGGAGGTGGCTGCGGATCATGTCGTCCTTAGTGACCCAGAGGACTCTGGACCGAATTCCTCAGCAAACCTACACTGCATGGACTCCCTGATCCTGCAAAGCCTGCGGAAGGATCCTCGTATTCGTGGTATCAAGGGGAGGGATGATTACTGGCTGGCAACCCTCCTTGATCCACGTTACAAGGGTAAGGTTGTGGACCTTATTTTGCCATCGCAGAGGGAGCAGACGATGAAACATCTTCGGGAGGCCTTGCAGAAAGGTTTGTGCAACGTGTTTCCAGAGCCTGGGAGGTTACAATTTCCTGGTCCTCCTGGACAACGTCTTGCTGAGGCTTCGGTCAGTCACAGAAGGAGCGGTGGAGAAGGTGGCCATCTGACCGATGCGTTCAGACAATTTTTTAATCCGCAGCCCCAAAGTCTGATCGGTTCCAGCAACCATTGCCAGCATCTGATTCACATGGTGCAGGATTACCTAGGGGCACGATCAGACTTGGACACCTTTCCCACCGAAAATCCTCTGGGTTACTGGGTCTTGAGGATGGATCACTGGCCAGAGCTTGCACAGTATGCAATTGAGCTACTGGCCTGTCCTGCATCCAGCGTTCTTTCGGAACACACATTCAGTGCTGCTGGAGGCTTTGTACCCGATCACAGGATGCGCCTGTCCACCGAATTGGTCGATTGGCTGACCTTCATAAAAATGAATCAGTCTTGGATCACCAGCTACCAAGCACCTGATGCTAATGTAACTGATTGATTTTTTTTTAAATGTGAGATCCCTTCAAGACTAACTATGCTGATGCTGAATGACTATCCTGTTATGCTGAGTCACAATCCTCTTCCTCCTCAATTTTCATGCTGATAGCTTGTAAGAACATTTTTGGTTCTGGGCACCGCCACCAGTGGTCAAGGCCCAATTTTTCTGCCCCTGTTTAACAGGGGCATGTAATTACAATTTTTGATGCAATACTTTGCAGCAGGGATCATTCCTGCGCTCCAACTATAGTATCTGTGAGGGATTGCAGTGTTGTGGCATCAGCACCAGTGCCCAAGGCCCAATTTTTCAGCCCCTGTTTAACAGGGGCGTATAATTACAATTTTTGATGCAATAATTTGCAGCAGGGCTCATTCTTGCACTGCAACTAGAGTATCTGTGAGGGGTTGCAGTGTTATGGCACCAGCACCAGTGCCCAAGGCCCAAATTTTCAGCCCCTGTTTAACAGGGGCGTATAATTACGATTGTTGATGCAATACTTTGCAGTAGGGCTCATTCCTGCGCTCCAACTATAGCATCTGTGAGGGGTTGCAGTGTTGTGGCACCAGTGCCTAAGGCCCAATTTTTCTGCCCCTGTTCAACAGGGACATGTAATTACAAATTCTTGATCTAATATTTCACAGCAGGGCCCATTCCTGCACCCACCAAGAGTAACTGTGAGGGCTTACAGTGTTGTGGCAACACCACCATCACCAAAGGCCCAATTTTTCTACCACTGTTCAACAATGGCATGTAATTACAATTCTTGATCTAATATTTCATAGCAGGGCCCGTTCCTTCGCCCACTAAGAGTAACTGTGAGGGCTTACAGTGTTGTATCAACACCAACACCTAAGGCCCCAATTTCTGCAGAGTATATAGGGCAGACTTTTTAAGGTCCTTTCTTAAACCAGTTCCTACTGCAAAACTTTAAGCTTCACACTATCAATATTGGTTTAATTATATGCATATTTAGCTAACTCACACTCACCCATCATGGCGTTTGTTTTGGGAGATGAAATAGATCAGGAGATTAGAATTGCCACAATCCACCAGTGCGGAGGAGGATATCAGAAACAAGTTCAGAGAACATAAGAAATTACTTGTAAAACATCTAAATAGAAAGTGGGACATATCGTTTCTAGAAACTTATATAGATCATAAAATTATCCCACGAGGGCTAAGAGACCATACAGTTCCAGCTGAACACCTTCACAATGAGAGGTTCCTTCCTAAATGGAAGGAACTATGCATAAACCACGGGTTGGCAGTAATGGGTCTCATTGTGAAAGAAGAGAAGATACAACTGGAGGAATTAAAAAAGAAAATAGATATAAGTGCTCAGGATCTAGACCCCCTAAAAAGTCTGGAGGAATTTACCAGGCAGAATGACACCCTTAAGAAGGAGAGAGGACAAGACAACCAAACAATCTAAATTTAGGAGAGACTTAGCAGACTTTGAGAAAGATGAGGTTTTTGACCTCACAATAAGGAGAGGAAGAAGCGGGTCAAGAAGGAGGGGATACAGGTCCCACTCAAGGGAAGACAGGAAAAACAAGGGGAGGAAGGAAACGAGGAGGGGACCACTAAAAGCGTGACTTTTTTGGAACAGGAGGGGGAGGTTGTCTTAGGAAACCTCTCCCTCCCCCAAAGAACTCAACAAAATTCAAAGGAAAAGAAGAGGAACAAGGAACAAACCAAAACAACACAGAGAGGATCACGTACACGCAGTCAGAGGAGATAGATTGGCCCCCGGAACCTTCAGAAGCAGATATGAAGGTTATCAACCTCTCTGCTTTCCCTCTCTCCCCAAATCATATTGATCTCCTCCAAAAAGGCATGTCATTTTCACCTTCGACAGGTATGGACGAATTCACAGTCTACAAAGACATGGCTCTATTCTTAAGAAAGGTTTTTTATAGTTCCTTGTATCAAAATAAGGAGGCTGTAGCTCCCGTAGATACCCAACTGAACATAGAGGACCAACAGGCCATTGACATGTTAAATGCGTTACCTGAGGAAAATGAGAATCCAACTGCCCCTAGTTGCCCCACCAGACGAATAGCAGACCTGACGATACGTTCAACCAAAATGCCTTCCCTAAGCAAAAACAGATGGCTTTACCTCTTTCTGGAAATGGTTCAAGACGATTTGAAGAAAATCGATTGGACCCAAAGAGGAAAGGACAACCTAACAAAGGAAGAGAGACTTGCACTCACTGAACTAAAAAATGCTAAAAATGTAATATTTAAAAAGAGTGATAAAGGGGGGAACGTCGTCTTAATGGACGACAGACTCTATGAGACAGAGGCAAAGCGATTATTGGGGGACTCCTTGACATACAAGAGATTAGACCACGACCCGTTTCCTAATGTGGTGCAAAAATTAAATGGCATTCTTTTGGAAGCCAAGGAAGAGGCTGTATTGAACCAACGAGAGTTTGACTATCTATTTGTGAGGGAGTTTAATATCCCCACTTTCTATATCATTCCTAAAGTACATAAGTGTCTCGAAAAACCGCCGGGCAGGCCTATTGTCTCAGCTATCAAGGGACCTTTAGAGAAAGTGGGGATTTATTTGGACTTGCTTCTCAAAGAGATGGTCACAAATCTTAGATCGTACGTGCAAGATACTCGTCACGTGCTGTCCAAACTAGCTGAACTGGGGGATATTGAGGGATGTTTGCTTGTGGGGATAGACGTTGAGTCTTTATACACCTCTATCCCACATCAGTTTGGACTCCAAGCAGTAAAAACTTTCCTCAAATCGGAATTTCCAGAATTTCAGTCTCAGAACGAATTCTTATTAAAACTCCTAAAACAACTCAAAAACAATTTCTTCCAGTTTTCCTCCCATTTTTACCAGCAGATCAGGGGCACCTCCATGGGAGCAGCATGGGCGCCTGCATTTGCATGCCTCCATTTAGGATTATGGGAAGAGGAGGAGGTCTTCCAATCACCAATGTACTCAGAACATGTGCATACATGGCTGAGGTACATTGATGATGCATTGGTCATATGGAAGGGCACAAAGAAAGAGGTGTATGCCTTCATTGATGTATTGAACAGGAATGATCGGAATATTCGCCTGACCTACATCATTGATGAGAAACAGATACCCTTCCTAGATCTCCTAATCTCCATTGAAAATGGAAAAATTTGCACCAGTACCTTTCGGAAGGAAACATCGGCGAATACGCTGTTAAGGGCCGATAGTCACCATCCCCCGTGGCTCAAGAACGGTATTCCAGTTGGCCAATTTTTAAGAATCAAAAGGAACTGTACCCGAAAGAACAATCTTAAAAAAGAGAATATGGACCTATATAAGAGGTTCCGGGAACGGGGGTATTCACATGGGCAAATCCGTAAAGCTAGGACCAAGGCAGCATGTAGAAGCAGAGAAAGTCTGTTAACCTTGAAAACTACACCAAAGGAGAGGAAAAACATTGACCCAGGCCCTGTAAGACTAATTACCCCATATGGAGCACAATGGGAGTCCGTACGAAGCATCCTCAACAAACATTGGGGAATACTTCAGAACGGTCCAGGAATTAGGGAGATTGTAGGAGCGTCACCCACTTTGGTGGCCAAAAGAGCCAGGAATTTGGGTGACATGTTGATACGGTCGGAATATGTAAAGGAACCAAATTCAAACTGGCTCTCGAACTACCCTAGACGTAAAGGCATGTATCCATGTAATGGGTGTCAGGTATGTCCCTATGTGGATAGGACTGCAGTGTTCCATGATGTATCGGGACAGCAGTCCTTTGAAATACGGGATCTAATTAATTGTCTAACTAGTAAAGTGATCTATATGCTCACCTGTCCCTGTCCGAAGATCTACATTGGTAAAACCAAGAGGTCCATCAGGACTCGGATAGGTGAGCATTTACGAGAGATCAAAGGTGAAAAAGAAAGAGACCCAACAAAAACTCAAGAAAAACCACTGGCAAAGCACTTTGCTTTATACCATGGGGGTAAACCAGATGGCCTAAAGGTAAAAGGCATTTATGCACTTAAATTGTCCCCGAGGAGGGGGGACTTCAACCGCATCCTCCTACAGAAGGAGAAGAGGTGGATTTATCGGTTGGGGTCCCTTGCTCCTCGGGGACTCAACACCGAATTAAACTTACAGGCCTTTCTGGAACCCTAATAACGTGGGAGCATGCATGTCACACCAGTCTCCTTTGAGTGGGATGGTCGAGGACCTCATGAGAGACATACTTCATCAAGGGGACTAAGACACACATGTCCAAAAATAAGTTTGGGGTTCTAGGCCCTAATTTTGTAGATGACCCACCCAGTATGTAATAACTATAAGAACTTTTAATAAAGTTGGCTCTGTGCGCAACTTTTCTGGACATACTGATTAATTGCATTATATGTAATATATATATATTTTCTGTTTTAGTTCAGGAGTTTAATCCTAGGCTACTACAGCCATTAGTTGCTGCATACCACACTCTGTGAGGGATTTTGGTGAGAGCGTCTGATTTTCACGGATGGGAATAACTTATTGAACCCAGCCATACCTGGAGGACAGCACCATTTACCCAATAAACACATGTTCATTTAGCCCTAGTCCAGCATTGCCATTAATAACCATAGGTCATCCCATGGGGAGCCCTCACAGTGATACTGGGTACATCCCTGCATGAACATACACATGGGGATTGATCCCCATATCTCCTGCCCATTCTTTGGGTAGTCACGGAGTTCACCTGTGGTAACAGTACCCATCCTCACTGTGAGTGGTTTAGCCGGCGTCCGGACTGTCTGTGTTGTGGTTATGTTATGTATGTGTCCCTTGTGTGTTATCTGTCTTTTTGTTTGTTCAGGTTTTTGTGAATTTTCCTGTTGTTTGATGTGTATTCACTAACCAAAGTGCCCACTTAGGTAGTGCTCTATCGCAGCACCCGGTGGTGCACATTATGTGCAAGAGCTAATGCCCTGCATGTGGATGCATTTTATGCGTGTTGAAGCAGTGTTTTAATTAAACAATAAATACATTATACTTTTTTAAATATACATACCCTGTTGTTGACTTATTGTTGCCCGAAGTAGCCACTTTTTTGGATCCCAGTAGTGATACAGAGGTCCATTCTTCTTTTGTGCATATAGGGCAGGCCCCTACTTTCAAACATCCAACTTACAAACGACTCCTACTTGCAAACGGAAGGAGACAACAGGAAGTAAGATAAAATCTACCCCTAAGAAGGGAAATTCTCTCCTGTAAGAGTTAATATGGGAAAAACATGTCTGCTCTTTACTGATGCTTTATCACCAATCCTTGTTTCACTAAAAACCCCAAATTTTCAAAAAACATTTGTCATTGGGACAGAAAGTGAGGTGAAATCTTCTAAGGAGGTGCACAGATAGCAAAACAAATGTTACAGGGGTGATAACCCTTCCCTATGTTTTCCAAAAAGCTTAAAAATAGAATTTTTGGCTGGAGCTACACTTTAAAAATGTGGCAGTTCAAAATTACAAACAGATTCTACTTAACAATAAACCTACAGGCCCTGTCTTGTTTGCACCGTCTGTATATTGCTGTTCAGAGTATATAAGGGCCTGGGGGCCCCATGTCTTTCCTTTTTTTAATTTGGGTGCGGGGTTCCCCTTAATATCCATACAAGACCCAAAGGGCCTGGTAATGGACTGGGGGTTGGGGGGTACCCATGCCGTTTGTCTCACTTTCATCCATATTGCTGGGACCCGACGTTACATTAAAGCCGCAAGCAATTTTAAATGACTTTTATTTCTTTAAAAATGTCATTTTGTGCAGGGACTGTTCTAAGCACGGGAAACACGGGCCACTTTACAGGCATACTATAGACACCCCCCAGGTACGATATTTAAAGGAATATTTCACTTTTTTTTTCACTTTAAGCATTATTAAAATCACTGCTCCCAAAAAACGGCCGTTTTAAAAACTTTTTTTGCATTGATACATGCCTCCTGGGGCAGGACCCGGGTCCCCAAAACCTTTTTAGGACAATAACTTGCATATTAGCCTTTAAAATTAGCACTTTTGATTTTGAACGTTCAAGTCCCATAGACTTTAATGGGGTTCTAAAGTTCACACAAACTTTCGGTCCCTTCGCAGGTTCTGGTGCGAACCGAACCGGGGGGTGTTCGGCTCATCCCTAATCAGGATTAAAGAAATTGGAGGGAAGGCATAGGCCAGTTGTGCAACCCAAGGATGGGTCAAGGCATCCTTACCTTCTGCTAATGGATGAGGGTAGTGTGAGAGGATCCGGCTCACCTTGCAGTTGGTTGACAAGGCAAAGAGATCCAGTTGCGGACATCCCCACTCGTGGATGATCTGTTTGAACACTTCAGGGTAAAGGGACCATTCTTTGGGATCCTTGAATTGTCTGGATAGGCGATCCGTTTCTAATTTCTGACAGCCTGTAAGATATATGGCCCTCAAATCTGGGAGATATTGTTGTGCCAAGTCATGATCGGTTCCACCTCTCCCAAGAAGGATTGGCTGTGCGTCCCGCCTTGTCACTGTATGTAGGACACTGCTGCCGTGTTGTCCAGACAGAGCAGGACTTGGCGACCCTGTATGTGAGGCAGCAAGGTGGCTAACACCATTAACCGCTTCACCCCCGGAAGGATTTACCCCCTACCTGACCAGAGCACTTTTTGCGATTCGGCACTGCGTCGATTTAACTGACAATTGCGCGGTCGTGCAACGTGGCTCTCAAACAAATTTGACGTCCTTTTTTTCCCACAAATAGAGCTTTCTTTTGGTGGTATTTGATCACCTCTGGGATTTTTATTTTTTGCGCTATAAACAAAATAAGAGCGACAATTTTGTTTACGTATCGGCCTCAGTTTAGGCCGATACGTATTCTTCTACATATTTTTGGTAAAAAAAAATCGCAATAAGCGTTTATTAAAGATAAAAAAGTGAGAGCAAGGTATGTACAAGGGAGCCAATATCCTATAAAACTGAAAAAAGAACTATGCACTGAAAGTGCATCGAGGTCGCCCTTGAAGTATTTTTTTACTGGCCAGAAGTAAATGTGTAATCTCAAAAATTATTTTGTATAAAAATGCACTACAGTGCGAACTTTTATTAAACATGTACAAAATATATATATAAAAGGTAACAATAGAAAATACAGCATACAAGGTGCAAATACAAACACAATATATACATCCAATTGTATACAGAAGATATGACACCCCTGTGCCTACAGCCCGCAGCCTAAAAAGTGGAAGGTCAAGCGGATGCAGTATATAGCACGTGACCCGACATGTTTCAGAAATGGGTATGTATTACTCCTTCATCAAGGGATTTACAATTCGGTAATCAAATCTCTATCTGTAATGTAAATTAAAAAAAAAAACAGTAAGAGTATCGTCATCATTTATATGTGACTGCAATTTTGCGATATATGCGATTTTATAATTGTAAAAAATAGTACAGAAAAGTTTCCAAACAATCTGAGAAAACTAGTCATACTTACAACAATCTGATTCATAAGGACAAACAGGTGATAACAAAACGAAAATTAAACACCAGAGGTGAAGCAGGCTGGCTTAGGAAGTCCACGGAACATGGGATGGGTGGCCAGAGATGCAGGGCTTAGCGCTGCAACACGTTCACAAGGGACGCCTGATTGAGATCTGTGTATTAAAGTGTAATATCATAAGTGTACAGGGCGCATAATTCAGCCCATATTTGGCTGAGAGAGACAGCAGTCGCTCATCCATAATAGAAAAGCATATAGGGTAAGATTTTCCAAGTTTACAAATGTATATAAAAGAATCTGTAGAGTATTTTGATTACCTTATAGTTGTTAGTTGATCTCCTGAGACGCAGACCTCCGGGCAGCAGTTCAAAACTGACAGATGCCCTGGGAGTGTCTGCGTCTCATAAAGGACAGCTGATTAGGCATTAGCCAATCAGTGTCCACTCCACATAATCAGCTGCATAGCTAGCAGCTGTGTGTGGAGATCGAGGCGTCCCCCTGACGCCGAGGCGCGCGGCGTAGCCACGCCCCTGGGGGCGTGATGACGCCACGCGTCGCAACGCCACCGGCGGGCATACGGTCCCCATGCGAGCAAGGAAGCCAGCATGGGGACACGTCAGAGAGCTCCTCCACATGCAAAAGGCTCAGGGGACAACCAGACTAGTGCTGCCCCATAGCCATGCATGTGTGGAGCTTACCCGCCGGGTGTCGGTGATCTGCAGTCGGCAACATGCACCATCTTGTGGATAAACTGGAGAATACACAAAGCCAGCCTGCTGTACATGGGTGGAATAGGACAAGAAAAGGGGAGAAACGTGATGAAATGTTAAGCTATAATTACATGCAAGCAGTTAAATAGCAATCAGTTAAATCGAATGATGGTAAAAAGAAACAGAAAACTTGGATACATATAATATATATGCAAACAATAATGTAACAATCGATTTGGTCAGAACTGACCTAAGTATATATAGGCATGGTGACTTGTATCCGTTCCTGTGCCTATCCTGAAATGTTTAATATAAGCATTGCATGTGGTAATAGATGACATGTGGGAAAAATAAATAAATAAGAAAAAAATAAAATAAAATAAATTGAGTGAAATTTAGAAACATGAATAGACAGCGAACCATATATGAGGGTCCCTACAAATCCAGCTCACAAACCCCTGATGAAAAACCGGGGAGGAAAGGTTTAAAGTTAAAGGCCCCATTGAGGCCAGGTGGATAGTTAGCCCGTAGGTTGTGTATCCATCTCAATTCACACCGGAGAAGGCGCTTGTTGAAATCGCCTCCTCTTGGATTGAAGTGGATGTGGTCAAGGGCTAAAAAGTATATTTTGGGGATCGATGAAGGGTGAACCGTTGCCATATGGCGACCAATAGGTAAGTCTGGATCGCATTTGGGTATAGTGCCAAGATGTTGGTAAATGCGTTTTCAGAACTCATTTATGGTTTTTCCCACATAATAGCACCCGCATTCGCAAGTTAACAAATATACTATTGTGGAGGTCTTGCAGTTGACATAATGCCTAGGAGAAAACAGCTGGCCATTGGGCAAAATTATGTTTTTCCGTCTGTCCATGTACTGGCAATATTGGCATCCCCCACACATATAGGTCCCCAGTGTTTTGCATGGATCGCCTCTACAGGCTTTATACTCACTGTTGACTACTTTGTCTCCTATAGATGGTGGTCTCCTGTAGGTAACTGCTGGGACATTGGGAACAAAGGGGGCAAAAGTTTGGTCAATTGTTAGTAAGTGCCAGTATTTGTTCAAGATATGTTTGACCTGCTTGTGTTGTGATAAGTATGTTATAATAATTCTTGTTGTTTCATCTTTACTTGGTTGTTTTTGTGCATTAAGCAGGTCGCAGCGAGGTTGGTTGAGGGCTCGTTTATACACTTTTTTTAGACAAGTGTTTGAATATCCTCTTTCGAGGAGTCTCTTTTTTAGAATATTGGCTTCAGTTTTGAATCCAACATCGTCAGAACAGTTGCGACGAGCTCTTAAATACTGGCTATATGGTATGGACGCCAAGAGGTGCCTAGGATGGAAACTACTTGCATGAAGCAAGAAATTGCCTGCTGTGGGCTTGAGGTACAGTTCACTAGAGAGGTTTCCATTTGATGATTTTTTGATCAACACGTCTAGAAACGTAATTTCATTGGGGCTGTGAGTCATCGTAAATTTTAAATTAAAGTCGTTCTTGTTAATGCACTCAAGAAATTGATGTAGTAGTTCAGTTGGCCCATCCCAAATGAGGAATATATCATCTATGTATCGTCGCCATGTTATGACATGGCACATATACATAGATAGTGACTCTTGAACAAGCAGTGAATGTTCCCACTCCCCCAGGTACAGATTGGCATACGATGGGGCACAACATCTCCCCATCGCCACGCCCTGTACCTGGAGGTAGTGGGAACCATGAAAGCAAAAGAAGTTGTGGTGAAGTATGAATTCAAGAGAAGTCATAACAAATTCAGTATATTTGGGTTCAGAGTCACTGTATTGTAGCAAGATGTGTCGTATTGCCGCTAGGCCTTTAGCATGGGGAATAGTGCAGTAAAGGGATTCCACATCGATGGCTACCAATTGGGTGCCATCCTCTATGTGTATATCCTGAATAATTTGTAAAAAATGGATAGTGTCACGTACATACGATGATAGGCAGGTGACTAGGGGCTTTAAATGGTTATCAACTACACGACTAAGATTCTCTGTTATGCTTCCACAGCCTGAAACGATGGGTCTGGCTGGTGGTTTTCTCTTTTGTTTATGCAGCTTCGGCAACGCATAAAAGGTTGCCTCTCTAGGGTGACTGATCCTAATGAACTCCCAAAGTTGTTTTGATATTGCATTATGCTGAAATGCAGTGTCAACAAGTGTATAAAAATCTTGAGTAAACTTGTCCAATAGTGATTTAGAAATAGGGCGATACCACTCGAGATTGTGCAATATGTCCATACACATCTCAGTGTATTGTGCACTGTCCATAACTACGACGTTGCTACCCTTGTCGGAGGGTTTAATGACAACGTCGTGGTTACAAGACTGTGCCTCCAATGCCAACTGTTCATCACGGTTGAGATTGGGATGTGGGTTTGAAAAACTTTTCATCTTATTGATATCAGTCGATATCAATTTGAGAAAAGCTGCTGCATTGGGGTTGGAGCTGGGCGAGGGGTATAAGGTGGATTTGTTTTTGAGTGGAGGTTCAGAAATCTGTGCATGCATATGTGAAGTAGATGTAGCATTCATATTCACGATCGGGTCATGAATGTTTTCATGGGCCGAAAGATTTTCAGTTTCATTCTCGTCTAGCAGGGCAATAAGATTGTCTAGTGCTTGAATCTCTTGATTTGTGAGCCTATGTTCCGTGATGGGTTTTTTTGCATATAGGCTTTTGAGTAAAACCTTGCGGATAAATAAGTGTATATCTTTAATGGCTTCAAATCTGTCTAAACAGGTGTTTAGACGGGTGTCTAAACGGTGTTGGTTGGTCTTGTGAGCTTTGGACGACTGTGTTTTTGTTTGCTTTTGATGAGTCTGTATGCGACCTCTCATTTGGTCTAAAAAGTTCCGAGGAGCATAGATTGTAGTTGTGGCGTAGTGGGAATATTGGATCATGTGTTTAAAGACGATCCGGAGCAACTAGCCGGAGTCTGCACATCCGATATGTCACTATTAAGGTGATGGCTAGAGTGAATGCCGTTACCTGCCTGTGAGGGGGAACTCTCCATATGTAGGGACTCATCATATGATTCATTACCCTGACGACGCCGTTTGAATTGTCGACGACCCTTGCTTTGGGCAGAAGGCTGTAAGGAAGAAGAAATAGATGAGTGTGCAGAGGTTTCATATGCATTTGTATGTTTATTTTTTTGTGTTTTTTTAGAAAAATTATTGCTTGTATTAGTTTGCCACTTATAAGCTCTACCGTCTTCAAAGGCTTTCCTATCTCGTTGTAGTTTTCTATCTTTTTTAATTAAGATGTTTTTGTTAAATTGTTCCAAATGTCGCTTTAGTCTTTAGTTTAATCTTCTGACTCAGAAAAGGACACATGGGTTCTTAGGAGTGACATTTGGTTTTGTAATTTTTCCAATTTCCCATCTATATCAACTATACGTTTACCATATTCGTCGATAAGCAACAACATCATCTTTTTTGAACATTCTTTTAAATTTTCTTCCCATACAGCCTTGAAACTAGGGTCTATATGGTCAAACGTGGGGAAAATTTGTACCCTAAGTCCAAAGGGGTTCAGGTTGGCCGCAATATAGTCCTTAAACGACTTAATGTGCCAGTGCAAAAGAGATTTTTTCTCCATCAATTGGCTCAAGTTGGAAAAGGTTGAAGACAATTCAAAGTCAAGAGATGATACATAAATGATATATTCCTCATTTGGGATGGGCCAACTGAACTACTACATCAATTTCTTGAGTGCATTAACAAGAACTACTTTAATTTAAAATTTACGTTGACTCACAGCCCCAATGAAATTACGTTTCTAGACGTGTTGATCAAAAAATCATCAAATGGAAACCTCTCTAGTGAACTGTACCGCAAGCCCACAGCAGGCAATTCCTTGCTTCATGCAAGTAGTTTCCATCCTAGGCCCCTCTTGGCGGCCATACCATATAGCTAGTATTTAAGAGCTCGTCGCAACTGTTCTGACGATGTTGGATTCAAAACTGAAGCCAATATTCTAAAAAAGAGACTCCTCGAAAGAGGATATTCAAACACTTGTCTAAAAAAAGCGTATAAACGAGCCCTCAACCAACCTCGCCGCAACCTGCTTAATGCACAAAAACAACCAAGTAAAGATGAAACAACAAGAATTATTATAACATACTCATCACAACACAAGCAGGTCAAACGTATCTTGAACAAATACTGGCACTTACTAACAATAGACCAAACTTTGGCCCCCTTTGTTCCCAATGTCCCAGCAGTTACCTACAGGAGACCGCCATCTATAGGAGACAAAGTAGTCAACAGTGAGTATAAAGCCTGTAGAGGCGATCCATGCAAAACACTGGGGACCTATATGTGTGGGGGATGCCAATATTGCCAGTACATGGACAGACGGAAAAACATCATTTTGCCCAATGGCCAGCTGTTTTCTCCTAGGCATTATGTCAACTGCAAGAACTCCGCAATAGTATATTTGTTAACTTGCGAATGCGGGTGCTATTATGTGGGAAAAACCATAAATGAGTTCTGGAAACGCATTTACCAACATCTTGGCACTATACGCAAACGCGATCCAGACTTACCTATTGGTCGCCATATGGCAACGGTTCACCCTTCATCGATCCCCAAAATATACTTTTTAGCCCTTGACCGCATCCACTTCAATCCAAGAGGAGGCGATTTCAACAAGCGCCTTCTCCAGTGTGAATTGAGATGGATACACAACCTACAGGCTAACTATCCACCTGGCCTCAATGGGGCCTTTACCCTTAAACCTTTCCTCCCCGGTTTTTCATCAGGGGTTTGTGAGCTGGATTTGTAGGGACCCTCATATATGGTTCGCTGTCTATTCATGTTTCTAAATTTCACTCAATTTATTTTATTTAATTTTTTTCTTATTTATGTATTTTTCCCACATGTCATCTATTACCACATGCAATGCTTATATTAAACATTTCAGGATAGACACAGGAACGGATACAAGTCACCATGCCTATATATACTTAGGTCAGTTGTGACCAAATTGATTGTTACATTATTGTTTGCATATATATTATATGTATCCAAGTTTTCTGTTTCTTTTTACCATCATTCGATTGAACTGATTGCTATTTAACTGCTTGCATGTAATTATAGCTTAACATTTCATCATGTTTCTCCCCTTTTCTTGTCCTATTCCACCCATATACAGCAGGCTGGCTTTGTGTATTCTCCAGTTTATCCACAAGATGGCGCATGTTGCTGACTGCAGATCACTTGCGCGTACACCGACACCCGGCGGGTAAGCTCCACACATGCATGGCTATGGGGCAGCACTAGTCTGGTTGTCCCCTGAGCCTTTTGCATGTGGAGGAGCTCTCTGACGTGTCCCCATGCTGGCTTCCTTGCTCGCATGGGTACCATATGCCTGCTGGTGGCGTTGCGACGCGTGACATCATCACGCCCCCGGGGGCGTGGCTACGCCGCGCTTCTCGGCGTCAGGGGGACGCCTTGATCTCCACACACAGCTGCTAGCTATGCAGCTGATTATGTGGAGTGGACACTGATTGGCTAATGCGCCCTGTACACTTATGATATTACACTTTAATACACAGATCTCAATCAGGCGTCCCTTGTGAACGTGTTGCAGCGCTAAGCCTTGCATCTCTGGCCGCCCATCCCATGTTCCGTGGACTTCCTAAGCCAGCCTGCTTCACCTCTGGTGTTTAATTTTTGTTTTGTTATCACCTGTTTGTCCTTATGAATCAGATTGTTGTAGGTATGACTAGTTTTCTCAGATTGTTTGGAAACTTTTCTGTACTATTTTTTACAATTATAAAATCGCATATATCGCAAAATTGTAGTCGCATATAAATGATGACGATACTCTTACTGTTTTTTTTTTTTTATTTACATTACAGATAGAGATTTGATTACCCAATTGTAAATCCCTTGATGAAGGAGTAATACATACCCGTTTCCGAAACATGTCGGGTCACGTGCTATATACTTCATCCGCTTGACCTTCCACTTTTTAGGCTGCGGGCTGTAGGCACAGGGGTGTCATATCTTCTGTATACAATTGGATGTATATATTGTGTTTGTATTTGCACCTTGTACGCTGTATTTTCTATTGTTACCTTTTATATATATATTTTGTACATGTTTAATAAAAGTTCGCACTGTAGTGCATTTTTATACAAAATAATTTTTGAAATTACACATTTACTTCTGGCCAGTAAAAAAATCCTTCAAGGGCGACCTCGATGCACTTTTAGTGCATAGTTATTTTTTCAATAAGCGTTTATTGATTGGTTTGCGCAAAAGTTATAGCGTTTACAAAATAAGGGATAGTTTTATGGCATTTTTATTAATAATTTTTTTTTACTAGTTTTGGCAGCGATCAGCGATTTTTATTGTGACTGCAACATTATGGCGGACACATCGGACATTTTTGACACATTCTTGGGACCATTGTCATTTATACAGCAATCAGTGCTATAAAAATGCATTGATTCCTGTGTAAATGACCCTGGCAGTGAAGGGGTTAACCACTAGGGGGCAGGGAGGGGTTAAGTCAGTACTAGGGAGGTGTTTCTAACTGTAGGGGGTTGGGCTGTGTCTGTCAGTACACTGATCTCTGCTCCCAGTGACAGGGAGCAGAGATCGAGTGACACTGTCACTAGGCAGAACGGGGAGATGCTGTTTACATCAGCATCTCCCCGTTCCTGCTCTCCGTGAGACGATCGCGGGTATCCCCGCGGCGATCGAGTCCGCTGGACCCATGACCCGATTCACGGAGCTCCCGGCCGGCGCGCACGCAATGACACGGCGGGAAATTCAAATGGACGTACCTGTATGCCCAATAGCCCAGCCGTGCCATTCTGCTGACGTACATAGTCGTGCACCGGTCGGGAAGCGGTTAACTAGGCCCTGAGTGGGAAATTCCCATCTGCCCTGGATCTTGAGTTGTTCGTAGGTGGCGCCCCACCCTGCTGCACTGACATCTGTGGTAACAATGATCCATGACTGCGGCCCTAATGGACTATGCTGCACTAGCGCTTCTTGTCTCGTCCACCACCGAGACTTTGGCGCATCCGGCTGGTGATCATGATTGGCTGAGCTAGACAAAAAACCCTCTTCCACTGTATCAGAAAGCCCTGTTGGAAAAAACTGAGTTTTCAGTGAGCCCAGGGAATCATTGGAATACATGAAGCCATTGTCCCGAGAAGACTCATGCAATGGGATGCATCCAATGTCTGTTGGAACTTCTTCCTGATTTTGGGGAGTTTCTGAAGAGGTAAGGAAACTGTGGCCGCTCCAGCTGGCTCTTTTGATAGTTAACTATCCAGCCGAATGTCCATAAGATGGACAACAGGAGCTCCCTCTGTCTTTGCAAAAGGTCTTGTTCCTGGGCCAGGAGGATGATGTCATCCAAGAAATGATGGACCCTGAGTCCTTTCTTCCTCAGTGGGGCCAAGACTGCAATCAGAGCCTTGGTGAAGGTTCGAGGAGAAGTGGATAGGCTGAAGGGAAGGCAGACAAATTGGTAACGCCTGTCCCCCACTGTGAACCCGGGGAACTGTTGCTATGACTGAGGAATCGGGCATGCAGGTAGGCATCCTGTAAGTCCACTGAAATCATCCAGTCTTTTGGTTGAATTATCTGGATTATGATATGGAGAGACTCCATCTTGAATTGCTCTACCTGGATAAATTGGTTCAGCTTCTTGAGGTCGATCACTGGTCTGAAGCTCCCTGGTTTTTTTTGGACCATGAAGAGTGGCAAGTAAAAGCCTGTAAATCTTTGACAGGCCGGAACTGATATGATTGCCCCTTGAAGCAACAAGATGTTGATGTACTCCTGAAGAGCAGCTAACTTCGGGGGTGACTGGGTTGTCTTGGTGGGGGTGAAGGAGTATTTTGGAGGGTGCTGTTTGAACCGCCTATAATGGCCTTGCACCACTGTGGCCTGCACCCACGAATATTGGCAGTGGTTGAGAGCTGCCTCCCCCACAAAGTCCGCCTAGGGCTTTATCTCATCAAGAGCCTTAATGATTTTCTCTTTTGGCAGCTGGTTATTGATTGCATACTCCAGGTTCTGTGCCCACACTTGCATAGCGCTTGCTACTGATGTTAAAGCTACAGCGGGCTTACAGGCACCACCTGCGGTGAGGTAGGACTTTCTTAAGTCTGAGTCGATGCATCTATCCAAGATGTCCCGAAAGGAGGAAGAGTCTTCCATTGGAAGTGTCACATTATTGCCCAGTCTAGTAGCTGCTGCATCCATCGTCGGTGGGTTAGATAAATGCGCTGCATCCTCTTCCGTGAGTGGATACAATTTCTGTAACCTGTTCTTTGAAAACGATTTTCTCTCTCCTTTCTCCCATTCCTCCTGAAACAGGCCTCTTATTTCTGTCATAAGAGGAAAGGTAGCTACCTGTTTCTTTATGTGGGGATAATACGTTTTCTCCTTCTTTGAAAGAGGTTCAGGGTCTTCCCATTCCTGTGCAGCTTTTTACTGTCTTAGCCTCCGTTCACACCTATGCGAATTAGATGTGACTTACACCGCATCCAATTCGCAGGACATTTTAAAATACATTCATTTGAATGTATCTGGTTCACATATGTGCGTTGCATTCGCACTGCGCATTGCACAAAAAAGTGTGCATTTTCTGGGCATTGCGGTGCAAATTACAAGCCCATTATCTTCTATGGGAAAGCATCTGATACGCAGATGCATTGCATTCTGAACATGGATTTTCTCCTTCTTCTCACTACACCTCCCCCCCCCCCCCCCCCCCTGCTCACTGATCCGTAGCTACAATGCAGAGAAACCTCTGAACAACTGATTTTTATCTTCCCAGTGAAACCTGAGCTTCAATTCACACTGCACATGTGTGAACCCAGGCTTAATGAATGGTTGCACCATTGCAAATTCAAAGCCTGAACTTTCAGGATCCTCTGCTGAGGAGGAGGCAGTATCTTCTCCCTCTGCCTGGAGGGTTGGCTGTAATACTGGGTCTGGCGAATCAGCCTGCCTAATCTTCTGGGATGGAGTCATCTCTGAAGGGCCTGGTACCTCTCTAGTTAGAGAGGGTGGCTTGGTTTAGACTTGGTGCAAGAACCACACTCTGTTCGTCTGCTTCTGTCCCTGGTTGTCCTAGATGACTGGAAAATTCTGCCAGGGAGTCACGGCTACTTTCTTGAGCAAGGTTGACACCTGCTGACTCTCATACTACTACTGGTCTCTGGCAAGCTGTCTGAAGCAGTTGCTGCAAATTAGCTTTACTGGCATTGGGTCATTTCCACATGACCAAAATTTGCCTTTCGGGCGCTGAGCCTTTGGAGGAGAAGCTGTGTACTTTCTCTTAAGCGTACATTTGCATCCTTTGTACTGGGGTCTGTCAGGATTGGCCTGTAAAATTCGTGACAATACAGAGGGTCTCTGGACCTCCTAGAGCGGGAGTGTGAGTGGCTGGGGCTAAAATAGACAAGAAGGCATGCTCGTCAGGGCATAATACACTCTTTTTTCCCTCACATCTTCTTACTTACCCAAAGCCCTTTCTTTTACAAAAAAAATGTTCACCTCCCAATAACCTGACTTACCTGAAGTCCGTCTGCTCTTTTAAGTTACTGCTAGTCTGGATGACTGAATAAAGTGGTATCCATTAAGAAATCTGTCTGCCCTTATGATCGACTCCACCCCCCCTCTACCCATTCTCCTATGCAGGAGGTCAGTGTCATCCGAAGGAAGCCTTTTCCCTCGTCCAAGATGGCCGCTGTGGCTTTTGCTTTAAAGGTTTATGAATTAGACCTATGACTAAGCAATAACCACTCTTCACATCTTTAAAATGGAACTTTACCCATAACAACTTGATAGCAAGGAGTATACATTCAATGTTAATAATTATGCTACCAAAATTAGTGTTTGCTGTAAATTGCCCCCAGCATTGTTTCTGTTTCTTCTTGCTGGGAGCTGCCATTTTGCTGAAGCCCAAAGCCTCTGAGCAGCAGTAAATCTTTAGGCTCTCAGCAGATTGGCCTCTACATTTTTGGCACAGTGCAAAAAATAGAGAGCAACAGTGCATGTGCAGAGCAGGGTGAGACAGTTTATAACTGGATTTTAAATAGTATAGGCACTGATTTTTAATGTTTTTTTTTTTTGCTATACCTGCAAAAGTGGCCAGCCTGATGTTATCTAGCGAGACTTAATTTTCTGACTAAAGTTCCACTTTAACTTCCCAACACTTTTATTTCTATCTATATTTTTTTGCTATATTATTGACCTTTGATTCTAATTTTTGTTTTGTTTTTTTACTGTGCCAGTTCAGTGAATGAACTTCTCTAAATACCAGCTTTGATCTTATATAATTCCGACATTCCCCCTTTTTTTGTTCTTGCAAAAGGATACAGTTTCTACATCAGCTCCCTCAAAGTGACAACCTTGTAGTAGCTCCAAGGCATAGGATGAAATGATGGTAGTTTGAGATATTAATAGATTTATATGGTCAATTTTTCCTTATTTACAGAAGAAGATATAGCAAAGCACTGCTGTGTGGCACCCTGTTTAGAGAACACTGCTGGCTGACTGGTGGATCTGTTATATTAGAAGTAAAAGTATTTGACAATGTTTTCCAATATAGCATTGCACAATATGAATGGGAATCTTATTTTTAAGGACTAGTTTTTTTTCTAACACCCTAGAGAATAAAATGGTGGTCATTGCAATACTTTTTTTCACACCGTATTTGCGCAGCGGTCATACAAGCGCACTTTTTTTGGAAAAAAATCACTTTTTTGAATAAAAAATAAGACAACAGTAAAGTTAGCCCAATTTTTGTTTTATATTGTGAAAGATAATGTTACGCCCTAAACTGATACCCAACATGTCACGTTTCAAAATTGCGCCCGCTCGTGGAATGGCGTCAAACTTTTACCCTTAAAAATATCCATAGGCGACGTTTAAAAAATCCTACAGGTTGCATGTTTTGAGTTACAGAGGAGGTCTAAGGCTAGAATTATTGCTCTAACTCTAACGTTTGCGGCGATAGCTCACATGTGTGGTTTGACCACCGTTTTCATATGCGGGCGCTACTTACGTATGCGTTCGCTTCTGCACGCGAGCTCGTCAGGATGGGGTGCTTTAAAAAAAAAATGTTTTTCTTATTTATTTTACTTGATTTTATTTATTTTTTCACTGTTTTAAAATAAAAGTGGTCACTTTTATTCCTATTACAAGGAATGTAAACATCCCTTGTAATAGAAAAAAAGCATTAAAGGTCCTCTTACATATGAGATCTGGTGTCAAAAAGACCTCAGATCTCATATTTGGACTTAAATGCAATAAAAAAAAAAAAATGTCATTTGAAAAAATGACAACAGAAAAATGTGCCTTTAAGACGTATGGGTGGAAGTGACGTTTTGACGTTGCTTCCGCCCCGCTATAGTATGGAGACGGGTGGGGGCCATCTTCCCCTCACTTGTCTCCATACACAGACACTGACAGCCCCGATCATCTCCACTGCTGCTGACGGCTCGGTTAAGCGGCAGAGGGCGCGGGAGAGCAGCGGGAGGGGGGGTGGCACCTCTCCTGCCGCCGATAATGGTGATCTTGTGGTGAATCCACTGCAGAGACCACCATTATCGTAAACAGAACCGCTGGCTCTAAAGATGGATACCTTGGTTGTGGCAGCAGCTGCTGCCATTACCGAGATATCCATCTTCAAACTGCCGACGTATATGTTCATGAGCCGGTCAGTAAGTGGTTAAAGTGGTTGTTAAGGCTCAAGGTTTTTTTACCTTCATGCATTCTATGCATGAAGGTAAAAAACCTTATTTGTGCAGCATTTGTCCCAGCCCCCCTAATATTACCTGAGCCCTATCTCGATCCAATGATGTGCACGAGAGTAGCAGCTCTCATGGGTCTCATCCTCCTCATTGACTGAGACAGCAGCGGGAGTCATTGGCTCCTGCTACTGTCAATCACAGCTAGTGAACCAATGAGGAGAGAGTGGGGCTGGGGCCAAGCCATGCTTTGTGTGTGAATGGACACACAGAGCAGCGGCTCATGAGTGAACCTGCTAGGGTGCCCCCATAGTAAGCAGCTTGCTATGGGGGCAGGAAGGAAGTGCCAAGAGCACCGGCGGAGGACCCAAGAAGAGGAGGATCAGGGCTGCTCTGTGCAAAACCACTGCACAGAGCAGGTAAGTTTAACATGTTTGTTATTTTTAAAAAATAAACCTTTACAATCAATTTATTGCAACATACTTTCTATGCCTTATACTACAAGAGGTTTTTTAATTGTATTTGCTTCACACAGCAAAAGACCACTTTTAGGACTCGTTTACACTTGCTTTAAAATGTGGCATTTGAAACATTTTTTTTTGTTTTCAAACGTTTTTATTGTAGGAAAATATAACATTTGGGTGTACAGGCACTGTAGAGACATGAATCATAATGGTACGGAAGCATTTAACAGATAAATGAAGTATCACACACAGTGCAGATCATAGCTCATACAAGCGTACAAAGTGAGCCCATAAAACAATAGTAGTAAAATAATAAAATAAAAAGGAAAATAAAAAGACATACAAGTAATGAAGAAATGGGAAAACCGAAATCATACAATTGTGATCTATGTATACTTCTAATAAAATAGGTTTACAGTCAGGGAGTAAGACACAATGTGCCTATTTTTGTAAGGATCTAATATGTTGTGAAGGCCCTAGGGTGTCCCTTTAGTGTGTTCTCAACAAATAAAGCTAACCCTCATTTTATAGAGGGTCAGCTGAAGCATCTGAGGGATCCTCCAGTCTGTTGCTCAATAGATGAGCTGTCCAGATGTTCCATTTTCGGTCAAATATAGGCATGGAATCTAGGAGAGTATGATGTATTCTCTCCATAGACCTGATAGACTCCATGCGAGAAATCACCTGTGACCAGGATACCTGGGGGCGTTTCCAGTTCAATGCTATTGCCCATTGAACTGCACTGAAGAGTGTGTGGATTAATTTTTGTAAGGGGTGGGGAACACCTGGAAGCTCCGCAAATAGTAAACACATCTGACATGTCAAGGTAAGTGATATTCCGGAGAGAAGTCTGATGAGGGATGTAGTTTTGTGCCAAACAGTGTCCAAGGCTTTACAACTCCAGAACGTATGCAACAGCGTTCCCCTGTCCTGGCATCCTCTGAAACATGTGCCATCGACCAGGGGATATATTCTATGAAGACGCTCCGGAGTGTAGTACCATCTAGTGTGAAGCTTAAGCACTGTTTCCTTTATTGACATAGAACGTGTACATTTGTGCATGTTATCTAGCATGTCTTGCCAATCTCCATCAGGGATCTCTTGGGCCAACTCCATCTCCCAAGCCACCATCGCCAACGACTTTCGAGGGGCGTTGTAGTCATTGAGGTATCGATAAAGTACGGAGATTGTCCCCCTATCTCTCGCCGCCTCTCCACACAGATGTTCAAAAGGGGTTTTCGACATCTCCACCCCACCCCTCAAAAGAGTCGAGTAGAAGTGTCGAATTTGCAAGTATTGGTGGAACCCGGATCTACCCATCCCATAGGTCTGCTGCAAGTGGGTGTAGGAGCAGAAAGAGGCGTTCTGTAGCAGAGAAGCGAGGTCCACCAAGCCCAATGCAATCCATCTAAGATATGGCAGATTGGAGGAAAAAGCTGGGGGAAAAGAGGGTTCTCCCAAAAAAGAGGACAAGAGGGGGACGTCAGAATGCAACCTGAACTTTTTACAGTAAAGGGACCATAGATAAAGTGATTGACCAACAATATTGTTCAATGGGGTAATATCTTTAGGAGAGACTGAACGGGACCAGAGAAGGCCAGGGAGGTAGTATGGAGTTATTGAGATCCGCTCAAATTGTAGCCATGGCACCGGGGTCGGGAAGGAATGCCACTGTGCCATTTGGGTAAGCCGAGATGCCAGGAAGTATTTCCATAGATCTGGGCAACCCAGACCCCCCCTCCCCTGGGCTCTATACATCAGTGCCCGTCCCACTCGCGGCTTTTTGTTCTGCCATATAAATCTGAGCAGGTCTATCTGAACCTTCTGAAGAATTGATCGCGAGACATATAGAGGTAGGGATCTGAAGAGAAATAGGAGTTTAGGGAGGATATTCAATTTTACTGCTTGGATTCTCCCCAGGAATGATATGTGATAGGAGGACCATTGATTTAACAGGTATTTGACATTGGAAAAAGCTGGAGGGTAGTTCAATGAGTATAACTGTTTTAAAGAGGGGGCCAATTTAACTCCTAGGTATTGTAGAGAGATATGGTTCCATGAGAATTTAAATTTTTCTGTAAGGGTGGTCAATAGGGGTTGCGGAAGGTGAATTGGTAGAGCCGAACATTTGGAGGGGTTAACGCTCAGGACTGATAGTTTATGGAAAGAGTCAAGGTAGGACATAAGGTTAGGGAGGGAAAGTAAGGGGTCTGAGATGAACAGTAGTACATCATCTGCGTACAGGCTAAGTTTAAATTCCTGATCTCCCTTACTGTAGCCCCTGATGTTTGGGTCATTAGAGATGGATCTAGACAGGGGCTCCATAGCCAACGCGAACAGAAGCGGGGATAAAGGACACCCCTGTCTAGTGCCACACCCCAGAGAGAAATAATCTGAGTAGCATCCTGGAAGTTTAATTCGGGTTTTTGGGTTATGGTAAAGGGCCTTAAAGCCATGTAAAAATGCCCCACTAAACCCAAATCTGGCCAACACTGTATCCAAATATGTCCAGAGGACACTATCAAATGCTTTGTTTATATCTAAACTTAAAAGCAATACTGAGTTAGAATTCATATGGGCGTCCTGCAAAATATTAGTGGCCAAACGTATATTATCTGTAATCTGTCTCGTTGGGATAAATCCGGTTTGATCGGGCGATATCAAGGTTGTAATAACTTTGGCCAATCTGTCAGCCAGGATCCTCCCGAATATTTTGAGATCGTTATTAATAACCGAAATGGGGCGGAAATTTTGGGGTAGGGTATGATCTTTGCCAGGCTTGGGAATAAGGGACATGTTGGCTAATAGCATTTCCTCAGGGAAACATTGTCCTTTGAGTATTTGATTAAACATATTTGTGAGTGTGGGGAGTAGGGATTCAGCGAACTTTTTGTAATAAACAGGAGAGAAGCCATCCAGGCCTGGGGCTTTAGAGGGTTTGAGAGAGGAGATAATAGAGGCCACCTCCTCCGACGAGCAAGGGGCATTTAGGATGTCCAATTGCTCCTCTGAAAGTCGAGGGAGCGAGAGGGAATCCAGCCATGATTGCACCGGTGGAGGGCGTGAGGGGTCTGGGCCAGAAAACAGTTTTTGGTAGAAGGTGGAGAAGATCTGCAGAACATGTTTTGGATGAGAGGTTAGGTTGCCATGGCGATCCTTTAGTTTATAGAGATGGGTCGGTTGGGTAGATTGTTTAAGCTTTCGCGCAAACAGCGTGGAAGCAGAGTTACTGTAAAGAAGGAAGCGGGCTTTAGACCATCTAAGAGACTTTTCTATCTGATCTGATAGTATATCATCTAGAGCCCTTCTTTTTTCTGTGATTTGAAGGAGCAATTCCTGTGTAGGGGTCTGTGTGTGTCTATGATAAAGTTGTTCCAGTTCTAAGGTAAGTTTGTGGGTGTCTTGTTGTTTCTGTCTTTTTTGGGTCGTGGAAATCTCTATTAGATGGCCCCTCATCACAGCCTTATGGGCTGCCCACAGAGAGGTAGGGGAAATGTTCTCTACATTATTGAGCCTGAAATATTCGTTGAGACGTTCCTCCAACTGAGCCACAATCACAGGATCTGTGAGTAGTGTGTCATTGAGGCGCCAGGACCTGGCTATATGTGGGAGGCCCAAGCATGAGATATGGGTGGATACAAGGTGGTGATCCGACCATGGGCACACATGAATGTTAGCAGTAGTTGAGTTCATTGTCAGAGAGGGGGTGCCAAAAATGTAATCTAAACGTGAGTAACTGTCATGGGGGTGGGAATAGAACGTATATTCCCTAGAGCCGACATTGTGGGCTCTCCATATATCTATAAGTTGGGAGGATTTTAGGGAGTGTTGAAGGGATTTGGGAAAGGCCTGGGACGTTGGACATGTTCGGCTTCTATCAAGTCCTGAGTGGGCAACCAAGTTAAAGTCCCCTCCGATTAGTATATGAGGGGAGTGGAACTTATCTAATGTTAGGAAGAATTCCTTGAAAAATGTTGCCTGTGAGGTGTTTGGGGCATACACTGAGGCTATAGTTAGAAGTTTGTTTTGAATGGTACCCTGAGCTATCACGAAACGACTGTTGGGATCTTTATAAATCTTTTGAGCCTGAAACATCACAGAATTTTTGATAAAGATGGCCGCCCCTCTAGACCTGGACCCATGAGTGGTGAAATAGCTTTGATTAAAAGATTTGTCAAAGTGTGATGGGTGATTATCTCTAGAGAAGTGAGTCTCCTGGAGCAAAATTATATCCGCCCCAAGAGATTTATACATTTTAAATGCTTTTCTTCTCTTCTGTGGGGTATTAAAACCTTTAACGTTATGGGAAATTATATTAATACCCATGGTTATTTATAGTAAATTCGCTAGGGTCAGTAAGGGGTCCAGGCCAAGAGGGAGCCATCATACAACAACCCGGCCTCCTCAGAGGCATTGCATATCTTAGACGTACAGTCCAATGAGGCTGCACGTATCGAACCCCTGAGTTGGTAGCACATACATCACTAAAGTAAAGCCAGTAGATTTGAAAAACATAAAAAGAAAATAAAAACATATAATCATAACCACAGAGAAATAGAAAAACTAGAGGCCTGAAAACTAGGCCCAAAAAAGGCCAAACAAAGCTCCGGGGGGTCATGGGGAAAAACATCCCATGGACCCAAAAAAAAATGTCCATTCGGACCTTAGGGTCCGACACTCTGAGCGGTAATGTTCGTGTCATCCGTGCAGACATATATTCTGCTGAGGAATTTACCTGTGGGGAATCAACCAGCTTCGACATCACTAACCAGACGAGAAGCCAGTCAGTTCTCATTAATAAGGAGTGTGGGGACAATCATGCGGATGCATCCGGGAGTCCGTAATGAGCTGGGAGAGTCCAATGTTCTCTAAGCATGACGGGAGATGTTCCATTCTCGATACCCTGGTGGGAGAGAGACAAAGAGAAAAACAGGGGTAGGGGAAGAAAAAAAAAAAAAAAGGGAAAAAAGTGTGCCTCGATGTCAGTCACGGCGTTGATCGCGGCGGTCTCTTCTAGGTGGAGGGGTCACCCAAATAGCTGAGTGACGTGGAGTGGAGGGTAGTCTGGGCAAGGAAGCCGCATCCAGGAGGCCCAACTTCACAAGCAATTCCTTTCCCTCCATTGGTGAGGTTACGGTGTATGTTGTGCCGTTGTGGGGCACCTGGAGCTTGAATGGGAAACCCCAGCGATAGCGAATACTGGCAGCCTGGAGAACCGAAGTAACTTCCTTCATCCTTCTGCGCTTATCCAGGGTGGTAGGGGAGATGTTAGGGTAGATTTGAATCTGGGTACCTTCCAGACGAATACTTGGGCTGTTCCGCGAGGCTCTAAGTATTTCCTCTTTGATCAGGAAGTCCTTAAGACAGAGTACTATGTCTCTTGGTGGTTTTTCTGGGGGAGGGGGGGGGCGAAGGGCCCTGTGGATCCTATCGCAGGAGAAGGCTGAAAGTGGGGAGTTTGGTAAGAGGGATTGGAAAATCTTTTGTATTGTGGGTAGTAGATCTGTGACAGACTCAGGCACTCCGCGTACCCTGAGATTGTTGCGGCGGTTTCTATTGTCTAGGTCCTCAATGTGGGCTTGTAGCTGCAGGACCGTTTCAGATAGGGACTCATGTTCCTTCCTAAGGTCAGAATACACTAAGGAGAGCTCATCGTGTTTTGTCTCAAGTAAATCAGTTCTGCTACCCAGGGCCGCAATCTCCAGGGACAGCGTGTTGGTAGACTTGTGGAGCTCAGATTGAAATTTCTGGGCGATCTTGTCATACATTAGCGTCAGGCTCTCATCCAGATCAGCTTTAGTAAGTTGAAATGAGTACTCACTGTCTCCCTGGGAGTGCGGTGGTGAGGGAGCCGCTGCAGGAGTCTGTGTCTTTCGGGCGCCATCTTGGGCCTGCATGCTTCTCTCCTTCTCTCTCAGCAAGTATGTCGTTAGGGATCTTTGGGCCGGTTTTTCACGGCGATTTCTGGTGCCCGTCATGCGCTGAGTGTTCCGCCGGGGGTGCGGGGGAAAGTTAGGTAGATTGTGTGTGTTGATCGCCCCGGGGAAGTGCCGTTAGTCTCCGCGGCTCACGGAGCTCTCAGCCCTTGCTTCCTCCTCGGTTCGCGCCGCGCATGCGCCCCTTGAAACATTTTTTTAAAGCATCTCAATACCAATCAAAGCACCTGTCATTAAATAAAATGGCTATCTTACAGTCCTATTCACACTGCTTTGTTTGCTTTGCTTCTCTTCAAAATGTATACCCCATGTCTTGGTGCTTCAAACCATCTCCAAAGCCTCCATAGAAGTCTATGGCAATGCTCACTAACAGCGCCTGAAGCTTTTGAGGGGCTGCTATTCATAGTTAGCTTTGCTTTGTTGTGGAGTTATCGCAGATAAAGGAATATCCCAGGATGCACTGGGGAACCTACAAGTGAACCGGAAAGAAGTCATTAGCAATCACTTCCGGTTTATGTGTATATATTCTTGGTGTGTCTGGTGTAGACGTCACAATTGGTGTGCAGCGTGGAGCAATGGGAAGGTGAGCGGGGCCTAGACTGGAGCAGACCAGCTAGCAAATGATATAGATGGTGTGCAGCATGGGAAAGCTATAGTGGTAGGTGAGAGAGGATCAGAGAGAGAGGACTGAGTGACAGAGGATCCAGCAGAGCTGAAGGAACGGAGCAGGAGAAACTAGCAGACGTCACATGAGGTACGCTGCATGGCAGCAATATAGGGGTGTAGGCAGCTGTGGTGCAGGGCAGCCTAGTTGGTAGCTAGAGGTAGTGGGTTAGCAAGTGTATAGTCTCATTTTTAATGCCTATTTGATATGTTTATGTGTACATATGTTCAGAGCTGTTTGGCCTCTATATTGTCTCCAGCACCATTTTGGAGAAGCCTGGTGTCCTGATAGGACAAGCAACTCTCGAGAGATTTGGTCGGCCATTTTTGGGTGGATGCTTGATATAGGAAAGCCCAGCCATGTTTAGTTTAGTTCACGTGTGTACCCAGACAGGGAGAGAGAACCTGCTTGTCAGGGAGAGTTAGGAGAAGATAGTGAGAGTGTTCCGGCCTGTGAGGGATTGCTCAGGGTTCTTAGGGAGTCCTGTATCAGCAGTCCTGGTCGGATGAAAGACTCCCCATTGCGAATAATAAATTCGGTGACCTCGCTGTGAGGGAGGGACAAGTGTATCAGATGCCTATATCCATCTGCTGAAGGAATTCCACTGTTATCGGGTACTGTGTGTGAATATCAGCCTCTACAGATACGCATTGTGTGCTTGAGTTTATACTGTGTCAGTCAGTGGAAAATGACTATAGTGCTAACGAATACAACTACTGCTTACATCAGAACTGACTGTGCTGTGTATCTATGCCTCCATGCTTGGAGTGAAACTACTTGCATTACTGCTGTAATTACTCTTTTTACTACCGTCTCTCCAGTAATAAACGTTGCCTGGTTTATAAAGTCAGTACGTGTGATTCCCTCTGTGAAGCCGCTACACCCTACACCCGCTTACATTTTGGCGTAGTCGGCAGGATGTCTGAATCATCTTCCTTAAGCGGCGGAGTGGGTGGGGGAGTGACTAGAGGGTCAATCATGGCACCATACGGAGCAGCTTTGGCCCTGATTCCAAAATTTAATGGCACAAATATTCCCCTGACAGACTGGGTGGAGAGATTGGACAGTTCGGTCCGCTTGTTCGAAATACCCACAGCACACTTTGCAGATTTGGCGGTTAATGCGCTAGAAGGAGAAGCCCGCCGGGCTGTGATGGTTTTGCTCGAGAAGGAAAGGGATAGCAGAACAGCTATTGTGGGATGCCTAGTAAGCCTGTATGGCGAGAGTACTTCTATAGCTGAACTCCGGAAGAGTTTCTGTTGTCGGGAGCAGCATGACCGAGAGACTATCCCTCAATTTGCAGTGGCCTTACAGGAAATCTGGTGCCGGTTGGAGGAGAAAATGGCCCCCGCTGGAACTGGAGTCCCTAACCTCGATCAGCTTATCCGGGACTAGTTCCTCGCTGGTGTATGGTTCTCTTCATTAAAGAGAGCCTTAAGGGATCGGGTGAGGGCTGATGATATGGTGAAATTCGCTGTTATCCTACAAGAGGCCATTGAGAGGGAACAGGAAGAACCAGACCATGAACGGGTTGGTGCCAGAAGCCAGGTCACCCTCACTCATGAAGCCAGGTGGCCAGTGGAGCGGGAGGAAGCGATTGCCCCATGCCCTGCAACCGCCTCGAATGTGGGGATGCCCTCGATGGAAAAGGTCGTACGAGACCTAGTTGATATGGTCGCCTCCCTCAGGCCAGAGGTGGCAGCTCTGCGGAGCGGGTCCCAACAACCCCGGGCGGCGATCAACCCCCTCTGGAGGGACCCCGATATTGACCGAAAATGCTGGCAGTGTGGACGGCTAGGCCACGTCGCAAGGAATTATGCGAGACGGGGAGCCCAGAACGTACAACTAGAGATTCCTGTGGCGGAGGGGCGACCCACGGGAAATGTTTGGTCACTGCCTCAACGTGATCCTACAATGATTTCTGGGTGCCCAGTGGTGACAGTGATGATCTGGTGAATCAGAAGTCACCACTATGGCCTATTCGTTCTACCAGCAACATTTTGGGCCGACCCCAACTCTAGACCCCTCCTGGTTGAGGCTGAAAGCTGCTAACAACCTACCAATTCCAGTAGTAGGGGTCACTTGGATGTCCATGAAAGTTTATGAGCAAACCCTCCCTAGGGTCGGGGTCGTGGTGACCCAAAAGTCCTCCTTCCCAGAAATTCCAGTTGTGTTGGGTATGAACGGACTTAACTCGCCTTCTGCGGGAGGTGTCAACGCAAGCATCCGGGCAGTCAGAACCACAACTACAGAATCTGATCAACGCTTGTCAAACTGTTCAGATGCAGAGTCATAAATACACAGAGAAGGCGGGGTCATCCGTCTCCCTGCCAGTCATCGGGTTATTATACCCCCAAACAAAAGTTGGTGTCCCCCTTCCTGTGGTAGCTAGAAGACACGTAAGAGGGGCCACTGTGTTGGTCGAACCACAACGCAACCTGGAAACCAAAGGTGAATGGTTGGTGGTGTTGATGCAACTGGTTAACTTGGGGTCCACCCTGATACAAGTGCCCACAGACGTGGCCATTGCAGATTTATATACAGTACCCAAAAGCTGCATTACTGATCCTTGCCCTGGGGTGGAGGCTGCCTGTGCTGCTTTGCAGACGGCTCTACCTGATTCAGCAGAGACCCAGCGCCAGGAAATTGTTAACACAACTGGCACTTCCGGTGCAGGAGATGACCCCGGAACAAAGCAACAAGCTTCAGCAACTAGTTCGCAGACATTTGATGGCATTCTCTCAAGGCCCTGAAGACTACGGCTGTACTAATGCTTTGGATCATTCCATCCACACTGGAGACACGGCTCCTATTCAGAAAAGGTATCATAATATACCCCTGGCTCTTTGCCAAGAGGTCAAAGACTTATTACATGGCATGCTGCAAGAGGGGGTGATTTGAGAGAGTCGTAGTCCCTGGGCTGCGCCCATAGTTCTTGTGTGAAAAAAGGATGGCAACTTGCGTTTTTGTGTGGACTATCGCAGATTGAATGCCTGTACCCATCGGGATGCTTACCCTTTGCCCCGGGTCGAAGAATCCCTAATGGCCTTGGGACAGGCCCAGTACATTTCCACGCTAGATTTTGACAGGTCCTGGTAAAAGAGGAAGATCGCGAAAAAACGGCCTTTATCACCCCTCTGGGACTATACGAGTTTAATCGGATGCCCTTTGGCCTGACTAATGCCCCCAGTACGTTCCAAAGGCTAATGGAACATTGCTTGGGAGACTTGAACTTTGAAGCTGTCCTGATTTACTTAGATGACATCATCATCTTTTTGAGAACGTTCGAGGACCATTTGCTACATCTGGATCAAGTCCTCCAGTGGCTAGCCTAGTATGGCAAAAGGGGTGTCCCCTGATCCCGACAAAATTCAGGCTGTACAGACATGGACAATCCCTAAAACGGTAACAGAGCTTCGCTCTTTCTTGGGGCTTGTGGGTTACTACCACAGATTCATTGCAAACTTTGCTACTATCGCAGCCCCTTTGACCCAGTTGTTGTGCAGGCAACCAGCCCATCGAAAAGGAAAATCTTCCCCCAGCATTACTGACATTTGGGGGCAGCACAAAGTGAGGCATTGGAGACCCTCAAGGCGGAGCTGACTTCTGCTCCCATATTGGCTTACACTGACTATCAGAAACCATTCCGGGTGTACAACGATGCTAGTCTCCAAGGCTTGGGGGCTGTGCTGGCTCAAGAACAAGATGGGATGGAGCGTGTGATCGCCTATACAAGTCGGAGTTTACGCCCTATTCAACGTAACCCAACCAACCACAGTTCCTTTAAACTCGAGTTGTTAGCAGTAGCCTGGGCCGTCACCGAAAAGTTTGCTGAGTACTTAGTAAATGGTCACGTGGCTATATATACTGACAACAATCCTTTTGCCTATCTAGAGACTGCTAAAGTGGGGGCCTTGGAGCAACGCTGGGTGGCCCGACTGGTCCGGTTCAGCTATACCTTTCACTACAAGCCAGGACGCTCCAATGGTAATGTTGATGCCCTCTCCTGATTTCCTCTCGATGGGCCTCAGGGTGATCTAGAACAACAATTCAAGGAGGATGAGGTTGTTCCCTCCGGGATCCACCAGCAAGAGCAACTGGCTTCAATGGCTCTGCAGAGCAACCAAGTTACGCCAAGAGGGCCAGAGATTCATACTCCTCAAGATTGGCTGCAACTCCAGCAGCAAGACCCTGACATTGATCAGCTCATGAGATATTGGGACAGGAATCAGAAACCAGATTCAGGGGAGTGAAGGAGGCTCTCGCCGACGTTGTGTCAGCTTCTAAAACAGTGGGATAGGCTGGAAAGATATAATGGACTCTTATGCCGAAAGGCATGGATTCCAGGGGAACCGCGAGTTATTCATCAACTGATTATCCCTCAATCAGAGGCCTTAGAGGTTTGTCAAGTCTTTCACCATATTGGAGGACACTTCTGTGCAGAACGGACGGAGGCCTTTATTCGTAAGTACGTATTTAGTTCGGAGTTATCCAAGTGGGTGCAGAAGGCATGTCAGGGGTGTAAGAGTTGTGCCATCCACAAAGGGAGAACAGAGAAAACCACAGTGCAACCATTACCATATTCCAGTTAACCTATGTAACTGTAATACACCAGAGAAGCCCCCCACACTTCCATCTCTTAAGTCTTTTCTTACACCGTCAAAAGACCAACCACCACCACTGCCCAAAAGGGTGACACCTGTTGCCTTATGAGGAGTTTATGAGTAATCTCCATTAGCAACTGAGAATATTTGTATATAGATGTGTATATATATATTTTTGGATAAGAAATAATAGTCGTGTGTATGTGACAGGGTTTCAGTAAAGGGGTAATTTAGCTAGATGTAAATATGCGACAGGATTTGGCTGAAAAGAGCTAATGCATTTAACAGCTACTTGTAGTATGCGAGAAGGATGTGTGGTGGAGACAATCAGCTGATTATGTATATTTGATGTTCAAAGGTTCAAGGACAGATACCATCTGAAGTGTAGTTGTTACAGGGCCAAATTCATTAGCTCAATAAAGGCCTTTGTATTCCTCCATGCTAATCAACCATTTGTCCATTTCAAAGGGGTGTTTGAGAGGATGAGAATATTTCTTTCATCTGTTCAGGAAAGGAGGTTTTGCCCTGGCTAATGCCATGCATAAGTTAAGTACCCCTTTCAAGAGAAGGTGATGACTTTCACCTTAATCCCTCTTCAAACAACTTATCCCTAGCTCGTTACCACAACAGGAGGAAGTTGCCCAAAGTAGGAGATAAACCTGGTGGGAATAGAGGGCTAACAGAATAAACCAATAAGATTGGCCCTATTCAATTCAATGAGAGATGGGCCTATAAGAAGGTATCCCAAAGAGAGTAGTGGAGAGATGAAAACTGACCTGGGCCCAGGAACATTCATAATATAGGTAATTATCAGAGCATCTCCCAGCACTTAAAGGTATACCTGCTTGTCATGCTTGTTTGTTTACCATTTGTATTGTGATGATTATACTTTGTCTTCTTGTACTATAACCTAATATTTTCTCCCTTAAGACTATAGATATTGTCTGTGTATTAGGTAGACTTTTAACGCTTCTTTAATAAATGTTATTATATTTAAGCTTTCACTTCTGGTTATAAGAATCCTTATTTAACCAACCTCATATCTTATGGTTAATAATTCATAAATGTAAATTTAGAACGTCAAGAGTGGCGACCATGAAGGGACATTTTAATTGATTTTTCTTCTCCAAAGAATCTTTTCCAGTACGTTGATGATTTGTTGCTAGCCACATGCGACAAAGAAGAGCATTTGCGGTTATTGGAGGAACTTCTGCAGATCCTAGGAAAGGCGGGACTGAAGTGTAATCCCATCAAGGCACAATTGTTGAAGGAATCTGTGTCTTTTCTTGGGATTACAGTGACAGCAAACGGGCGTAAGATAGCAACCGAAAAGGTAAAAGCCACTCTACAATTACCTCTGCCAGTGAGCATCCCTACTCTGAGATCTTTTCTAGGATTGGTAAATTATTCACGGGCTTTCGTCCCTGATTTTGCCCAAAAGTCTGCACCTCTGTATGATTTGTTGAAAAAGGATACCCAATGGCACTGGACTGAGCAACACACTAATGCAGTGCAGGAGAAGCTTTAGCGCAAGCGCCAGCGTTAGCCAACCCAGAGTACCAACTGCCCTTTCACATTGAGACTGCCATATCAGAGACAGCCATGTCAGCTGTTCTGTCATAGGAAATCCATGGGCAACAGAGACCCATTTCATATCCATCTAAACTTTTGTCTCCTGTGGAAATGAAGTACTCTCTATGTGAAAAACACCTCTTAGTTACGTTTTGGGCAGTGAAATACTTCACATACATCATAGGGCTTAACCCAGTCATCCTGCACACAACGCACACTCCCACCAAATTTTTACTCACAGACCGAGTGAAGGATGGCAATGTATCCAATGCCAGATTAGCCCACTGGGCTCTGTTGCTTCAAGACCAAGACATTAAAGTCCAACACACAAATAATCCGTCCACTAGGGCCCATGGACTCCTTTACCAGGGAGTACCACATGAATGTGAGATCACCCCCCAATCATCTGCGCAACAATTCTTTAGACCTTTGTCAGCAAAGGAAACAGTCCCTGAAAACGCAGTCCAAATTTTCACAGATGGATCATGTTTTTACGTGGAGGGGTCCCCACATGCAGGATTTGGAATATACTTTATCAATCCACAAGCAAAAACCCAAACATCAATCTTTCGGTCATGTCAAGTCAAATCAGCACAATTTGCTGAGATGGCTGCAATCGCTCATGCCCTAGAACTGATGAAAGGGGACCAAGAAATTGTTTTATACTCAGATTCTGCGTGGGTCTGTAATGCTCTTACAGAATTTATGCCCTTCTGGCACACCCACCAGTACATGTCCTCAGATGGGTCTCCACTTAAACATGCATCCCTGTTGAAATATATTGTATCATTGGTGCAAAAGTTGCCAGTCAAACCATGGGTGTGCAAAGTAAAAGGTCATTCAGGTACTGCCCCATACTGGGAACAAAATGAGGTGGCGGATTGCTTGGCCAAACAAGGAGCACAGGGAGGGGAGATCTGGGAAATTCCTTCGAATTTGCCAGACCCAGTCTTGTGTCCCATTGTTTGTGCCCTCACAAAATCCTGCATAGAAGTTCCGGATATTTCGGACATACAAAGGCAGGATGATAACATTAAGGAAAACATGCAAAAACTGCAAAATGAGACTGGGGAACTCTCTGAGGGGAATACTTTGGCAAAGTACATAAAACACCTCAAATTATCAGAAGATAAAAAGGTATTGTTGCATCAGGGAGATGAAGTAATGTGGGTGGTTCCTGAAAAATACCAGAATGAAATGATTTACATAGTGCATGACCTGCCTACTGGGGGTCATCAAGGGTCAGAGAAAACAGGTGAGCGGCTCAAGAACATAGGTTGGTGGCCTTCCATGATGACAGATGTGAAGCAGTATTGTGACAATTGTATTGTCTGTGCACAGGTTAACCCCGCACCAAGGAAGATCAATGCCCCTTTACGAATCCGACTGAAAGAAGGGCCATGGAATGCCTTACAAATGGATTACATGGGACCCTTGCCAGTCACTTCTAGAAACAACCGATACATTTTGGTAGTCACAGATTTATTTTCGAAATGGGTAGAGATTTTCCCAACCAAAAGTAACACTGCACAAAATACGGCTAAGATTTTGGTGGAACAGGTGTTCAGTAGATGGGGGCTCCCAGCATCAATAGAGTCAGATCAGGGGACCCCTTTTACGGGAAAGATGGTAAAAACCTGCCTAGAGATGTTAGGGGTGGAGCAAAAGTTTCACATTCCATATCACCCAGAATCTTCAGGTCAGGTCGAAAGAGCAGATTAACACAATGCTAAAAAAATGTGTCCACATCAATGGTAAGAACTGGGATAATCTGTTGCCATTACTGGCCATGGCCATCCGAGCAACTCCCTCATATGCTACCCGGTTGACACCCTTTGAAGTGCTGACAGGTAGACAGATGAGACTCTTGACAATAGACAGACTGTCAATGGACCAATACCTCCTTAAACTCCAAAAAGCGTTAAAAGAGATCCATGTATTTGCAGCAGCACAAATGGGTAAAAGTCAAAAGAAAGCCAAGGCGTATTTTGACAAAGGGGTTCGAGAATGCACTTGGGCCATAGGAGACCGAGTTATGTTCTTGGAGCTACGTCCCCTGGATAACAGTTTATGTCAAAAATGGAGAGGCCCATTTTCCATTATTGATAAGTTAAGTCCTTCTGTATATAAAATCAGAATAGAAGCGGGCAAAAAGACACAAGATAAATGGGTTCATGCGAACCAACTGAAACAGTTCCATGGAGCCAAAGAAATCAACTAAAATGTGCTGCTTTCTTCCCTTTTAGAGCCATGAAGTCGATGTGGATTGTTATCCTGCTCCATCTGTTCGGACATACCAAGGGAGAGGAGACTGGACCACTCATCAGCGTGATCGTGGAGAAGAATCCGGTCTACTGCATAGAGGGGGAATCCGTCTTATTGCCTGTGGCCATTGTAGGGACTGTGGGGAAGCAAGTTTATTGGTGGAGTCCCATTGATAATCATTTAGTCTGGGTTAATGGCGTGGCTGGGAATATCACTGACTACCGGGATAGAGTCATGAGCTTTCAAAACGGATCCTTGTTGATTCAAGAGACACGGTTGAGTGATGCCGGAGAGTGGAAATATTCTTTTGTTATCTCCATCACCTTGGCCAGCAACACACATGCATCCACTCTTCAGTACGTCCCAGGAAAAGTTACTTTGCATGTGTCCCCAAAGAGTAACACCACCCCTGCTTCTACAAATTTGCCCAAAACTACAGCTGCAATCCCGTATTACAAACCAACATCATTGGAATGCCCATCACTGCAAGAGGGACCACCTAGTGGCCTAACGGCAACATCAATCCCGGGAATATTGTTCAATAATGTGAAGTTCATTCGTGTACCTGTGGTACTTAATTTGTCCCAGTGGAACATGGCTGAATTTGGCTCATGTGCCCGGACAAATGTGTCTTTGTTTTATTTTTCCTTGCTGGTAGATTTGATTGCCTCCCATGCAAGCCGAACTCATGATCCATTTGCAGAACCAAACCTCACTCCCCAC